>NC_044059.1:17016965-17126965 GCF_902167405.1 Gadus morhua | reverse complement strand
TGCTGTCTTTGGCAGGTGTCTGTGTGGGCGGTGTCGTCCCATGGTAACTGTGGTGGAGAGCTTGTGTTGTAGGGAGGTGAGCACGTTTTGGTCACTGGTCGAGGAGCTCACCGCGCGGCCAGCATATGTAACGTGCCTAACGCAGCATCCTGGATTTGAGGCATGCTGCCTGAATCCGTTTGTGCTACACATAGCATACTCACACTTCAGGCAGGATCATGGTCGCCTTCAAGCCAGCACGCACGAGTATGTTCATGGTTTATGTTTACTTTACCAATCTTTTTACACTGAGTCCTTGCAACCCTGTCTCGTCAAAATTACGTTCCCAGAGAACTATTCGGCATTCTCAATTACGTTTGTCATAAAACGTATTTTTTCCGCGATTACGTTTTATTGAACGTATTGCAAATACGTTCGTCCTCAGCCTATTTTTGGCCATTTATTAACCTCTAGGATTATGTTAGGTTGAAACGTATCCCAGATAGGTTAAATGTCAACGTATAGCACATTTTTGTCATTAAGGCATATCTTCCTTTCAGGGAACGTTTCATTTAACGTATTTTGTCTGAAAAATGTATCTTGGCCGTGAATACGTTTTATTGAACATATCGCAAATACGTTCGTTGTCAGCCTATTGTTTTGCCATTTATTAACCTCTAGGATTATGTTTGGTTGAAACGTATCCCAGATAGGTTAAATGTCAACGTATAGCACATTATTGTCATTAAGGCATAGGTATCTCCCTTTCAGGGAACGTTTCATTGAACGTATTTTGTCTGAAAAACGTATCTTGGCTGTGGATACGTGTTATTGAACATATCGCAAATACGTTCGTTGTCAACCTATTTTTTGCCATTCATTTACCTCTAGGATTATGTTTGGTTGAAACGTATCCCAAATATGTTAAATGTCAACGTGTAGCACATTATTGTCATTAAGGCATATTTCCCTTTCGGGAAACGTTTCATTGAACGTTATTTTGTCCCTGATTACGTCTTATTGAACATATTGCAAATAGGTTCGTTCTCAACATTTTTGTTGTTCTTTATTTAAGCTACCTCTTGGATTACATAGACTACATTTAATTGAAACGTATCCTTAATAGGCTACGTTAAATTTTGATAACACATTATTGTCAGCATATAGGCATAGGTCTACCTCTCGGGGAAGCGTACGTTTGATTGTAATGTTAATAGTCCAACGTTATATCAACATGTCACAAGAGGAGAAATTAGCTGCTGACGGGGTAACTGTAGGAGCGGGGGTTGCTTTGTTGATTTCTTTATCTAGGGCTATAGCTGTGGTCAAAGCGGGAAGTGTGCGTTGTCTGGGCAGCTGCCTGAACTGAGCTGCAGGAAATTATGTTCACACGTTTCTTCATTCATTCATTCATGAAGGCTATACCGGTGAACGGTGACGTCAGACTCACGCCCACCTACAAACCAATCAATGTCCAGTATCAGCCTGTCCTCTCGGAAATACGACCACGTAGGTGGTTTGTTCCGCCACAGATTACGACCCATTGGAATTTATCCAAAACGAGCGAACGAGGCCCTCTACATGTGCGGGCAACCCTTTCTCATCAACATTACGTTCCCAGAGAACTATTCGGCATTCTCAAATACGTTTGTCTAAAAAACATATTTTGTCCGTGATTACGTTTTATTGAACATATTGTAATGACCTCGCCGGTGACATAACGATGTCGAGTCATTAGTAATTGAAGGAACTTTTAATGGACCAAAACCAGGTCACTGAAACCAGTAACCGACGGCAGAAATCCCACCCAAAACAAACCCCGGTTACCCCGGCAACCACCAACACGGTCTCACTCACGTGCAGGCCCCCACCCTCGTGTTCTTCCAAGGCCCTCCCCAAGCTGACCTTAAGGTGCGGCCACACCAGACGCGTATCTCGCGTACTTCGCGTATGAAATCGCCATTTTCTCCATAGGGAACCATTGGTTTAGGCGCGTATTACGCGTATTACGCGTATTTCGCGTATTAAGCAACATTTTACGCGCGTATAGCGCGTATATTTACGCGCAATACGCGCTATACGCGCTATACGCGCGTATATCGCGTATATCGCGTACATTTCAAAAGAGTTCAAAAAATTGAACTTTTTACGCGAAGTACGCGAGATACGCGTCTGACGAGACACGCATTGCCCAATCAGCGTTGAGCTTGACCCGACGTCACTGGCAGAGAGTAGTGAGCTTGGACAGAAGCATACGGCCGACATCTTCCTTTTTTCTGTGTGGAAATAGTAACATAGTTACGCCATTAAATGCTTTTATGGAAACATTTCTAGCGAGAAATGTGCATTTTACTTTCATAATGTTCACTCGGTGAATGTGAAGGATGTTTGGTTTGATAGTTATGACGAAGAGGGAACGCTCCGTTCACTTGCATGGACAGAGTCTCTGGTTACTAAGCAACCTCAACGTCTTGGCGGACTATTTCTCTGCTGGGAAACACACCAGACACACCATGTGAAGTTATTTAACCCGATTATTGTTATTTATATCCGAGATTATTTAATCTAACCCGATCTAAACTCTATCACCCAAACACGGCGGCGTTGGGGTTTCCTACCTCGGACTCCAGCGCAGCCACGGCCGACAACTTTCTTTATTCTGGGTGGAAATAGTAACATAGTTACGCCATTAAATGCGTTTATGGAAACATTTTTAGCGAGAAATGTGCATTTTACTTTCGTAATGTTCGCTCGGTGAATGTGAAGGATGTTTGGTTTGATAGTTATGAGGAAGAGGGAACGCTCCGTTCACTTGCATGGACATGGACTCATCTAGGCGAGTGACGTAGGCGCGTATAGCGCGTATTGCGCGTATTGCGCGTATGCGACCATTTTTGACACAAAATGGTCAAGCAACATTTTACGCGCGTATCTCGCGTAAAAAGTACGCGAGATACGCGTCTGGTGTGGCCGCACCATAAAGGTGCGGCCACACCAGACGCGTATCTCGCGTACTTCGCGTATGAAATCGCCATTTTCTCCATAGGGAACCATTGGTTTACGCGCGTATTACGCGTATTTCGCGTATTAAGCAACATTTTACGCGCGTATAGCGCGTATGTGGCGCGTATATTTACGCGCAATACGCGCTATACGCGCTATACGCGCGTATATCGCGTATATCGCGTACATTTCAAAAGAGTTCAAAAAATGGAACTTTTTACGCGAAGTACGCGAGATACGCGTCTGACGAGACACGCATTGCCCAATCAGCGTTGAGCTTGACCCGACGTCACTGGCAGAGAGTAGTGAGCTTGGACAGAAGCATACGGCCGACATCTTCATTTTTTCTGTGTGGAAATAGTAACATAGTTACGCCATTAAATGCTTTTATGGAAACATTTCTAGCGAGAAATGTGCATTTTACTTTCATAATGTTCACTCGGTGAATGTGAAGGATGTTTGGTTTGATAGTTATGACGAAGAGGGAACGCTCCGTTCACTTGCATGGACAGAGTCTCTGGTTACTAAGCAACCTCAACGTCTTGGCGGACTATTTCTCTGCTGGGAAACACACCAGACACACCATGTGAAGTTATTTAACCCGATTATTGTTATTTATATCCGAGATTATTTAATCTAACCCGATCTAAACTCTATCACCCAAACACGGCGGCGTTGGGGTTTCCTACCTCGGACTCCAGCGCAGCCACGGCCGACAACTTTCTTTATTCTGGGTGGAAATAGTAACATAGTTACGCCATTAAATGCGTTTATGGAAACATTTTTAGCGAGAAATGTGCATTTTACTTTCGTAATGTTCGCTCGGTGAATGTGAAGGATGTTTGGTTTGATAGTTATGACGAAGAGGGAACGCTCCGTTCACTTGCATGGACATGGACTCATCTAGGCGAGTGACGTAGGCGCGTATAGCGCGTATAGCGCGTATTGCGCGTATGCGACCATTTTTGACACAAAATGGTCAAGCAACATTTTACTCGCGTATCTCGCGTAAAAAGTACGCGAGATACGCGTCTGGTGTGGCCGCACCATAATGATTCGCCCCCACACTGATTGACAAGAAGAACATTACAATACATGCACACAGAACAACTGGCATAACGGACAACGAAATACAATGCAACGCATAACACACAAACTATTTAACTGTCCCAGGGTCTCTACAATATCGTAAATACGAATTCGTTCTCAGCCTATTTTTGCCATTTATTTACCTTGTTACTATGGCAGAATAAAGAATAAATTCATGCATTATCATTCAACTTGAACATGTGTTTTTACAGTATAGAGTTGTGGAGAGGGATGACGTATGTTGGCAAACCCGGAAGTGAGCGTCGCCCTCGGTTCCCTTGACAAAAAGCCAACGGGTTTTCCATTGGATTTTGGATTATTGCAGAAAAATCCTCAACTCCTAAAAAACGGAAAATAAATAAATAAATAAAAATAACGGTGCTCCAAAGAACGAAGTGTAAACCAATGCATTCTGAATGGGAGTGTTTCTCCGATTTTTCCATGCTACACAGCGAAATGTAAACCCATGCAAATAAAGACTTCATGGTCATAATAATATCATTAATCTACTACTGAGTGTGTAGGGAGGTATTCTATTTTTTTCAACGGGGCTGAATCCAGTCACTTGACCGTCATGGTTGCTATGGTGGTTGCTATCGAACGCCCCCTCTAATACTCGTGGCTCTAAAAACCAAAGCAAAGGAGCTGCCGTCAATTGGGTTGTTTTTGTCGTAAACTAGGGTCCGATGGTTGAAAAATAGACTGATATTCCAAGGTATCCTTAAAAGGCAGCTTGGATGTGTTTATTTTCTGCAGTTTAGACTTCTTCTATAACTAATTTCTGAAAGCAAAACACCAAGCTCATTGATTTAACGAGGGAGGGTTATTTGAAACAATTTATTAAATAAATATTTGTGAGAGGTCATTCCTTCTCCTGATTTTACTTCCTATTTATGTCTAGGGTAAACCACTACTGTCCACAAGCATCCCCCCCTCCCCATATGGATTTGGAGAATTGTTGCCACGTCCCAGTGGTGGAGGTATCATATATATATGAAAGAGGGCATTCAATTATAGCCAGTGGTGTAGTCTACGTGATACGCAGGTATACGCCGTATACCCACTAGGAGCGCACCAGGATTTGCGTATACCCATTTAAAAATGTGCACGGATACGTATCAATCGTCTTGTGACAGATCTTTCACTTCTGTGTTTATTTTTTCGCAAATACCGGTTGGGTATAACTGCAATAAAATACTTTTAGCAGGGGAAGTTATCTCCTACATTCACCATTCATAAAATTCCCCCTGCGCGCTAGGGCTCTGCCATGTCTCTGTTACGAAGCGCGAAGCTGCCCCTGCATCTCTGCACGTTAGTTGGCGGGCCGAGCCCCTCCTTCTCGCGTGTGTGTGCGCGTGTGTGTGCGCGCGTGTGTGCGTGCGTGTCCACTCCAGTCCTCACATATTAATGTGTAAACCACATAACAAGTAGTCAACAGAAGACAATGTTTTAATCCCACTTTGTATCTCCTTGTTACTTTTAGATGAGAACCCCTGGCCAGCCTTTCGGACTGGGTGTCAGGCTAGGGAATTTAAAAACAGGCATCCTTGGTTAGAGTGGAGGGAAAAAAAGTTCGGTAAATGTCAGCTGGTATACACAATTGAAATTCATAATGTTAATCACTAAGCAAATGAGAGTATAGCTAATTCATGGTCATTTTTAAGGTGCACTAATTTCACACTTTTACACAATTCAATTACTGTATGGTATGTTAGATAACAACAGTAAAGA
This sequence comes from Gadus morhua, assembly GCF_902167405.1. NCBI lineage: Eukaryota > Metazoa > Chordata > Actinopteri > Gadiformes > Gadidae > Gadus > Gadus morhua. The sequence goes on along the minus strand of NC_044059.1, from coordinate 17,121,163 downwards.
GCTCAAATTAGAGCAATTGAAAGAGTGAAACATTAGTCTCCTGTCATCTCCTTCTCATGCACCGGTTAGCCATGGTTGTAAACAGTTCATTCAATTATTTTGAGTAGATTTTGTCCTTGTTTAGCATGTGCTATTGCTACTATAGATATACAAAGGACAACTTGTCATTTTTGTGTTCTGTTTGTTCATACTGTTATTAAAACTGATAAACCTACTCAGCTTTCCATGATTGTTGATAATCGTTATACTCTTAAATCAGCGGGTTGTAGACCCCTCCGTTGGTGAGTGTGGTGCGACACCCCATAAGCGCCACACACGTACACGTACCGGTGGGACGGGTTTGTACGAGGCTGGGAGGGAATCATCACAGTATACCTACTACAATAAAATAGACTACACCACTGATTATAGCCTAATGATCAATTAGGAGGCCGAAGCCCTAAAGGAAGTGATGCAATAGGTGACTGAGTCGACAACATTTAAGTAAGCTGTAAAGCGTCTCTTGTATATCAAAGGGGGTCTCAAAGGACGCATAAGCTTCAACCTGTGGCTCCATACAGGAAATGACTCAGCAAGTGCTCCATCTCGTTGCAACTCACCCAGCGGCTCGCTTGCAAGATTTTGGCCTGAAGTTCTTCCCAGACCTACACCCTAGCCATCCAACATGCATATCTGAGAATCAGGCCTCTCTTTAATAATGACAAAAAGTTATGAGAGAAACACACATTAACTTTTTGTTATCTCATAAGCGGCGTGGTGCCGGCTCCTTTTGACCTTTTAACCCCCGACTTCAAAAACGTGGCCACAGGCCAGCTGTGTCTACACACCTTTAGCCACAAATGTACACCTCCATCCCACAAAAAATGGGGACTAGAAACTAACCTCTGTGTTATGTACATTTACTGTACTGTTGGAGGTCACGCCCCTTTGCCGACCTTTTCGAGATAGCTAGGGATACTAAAATGTTTACACACATTTCCCGGGGCCCCGTGAACGACATATCCGAGATTTGGAGTTCTAGCCCTTAGAGAAAAAAAGTTTTCCCAAATGGAGTGTCATTTGTACAAAGCCCCTCAGAAGTGTAGCCTGCAAGACCTAATGGTTCAGAATGTGGTGGAAAAACAGTTTTTGAGATAGGAAGGTCCTACTGCCCTGAAAATTTAATACCTTATTCTAGGGCCCAACAGGGACCTCCACACCGAAACTTGGCCCGGTCGGACCCCGAGGGCAGGAAGGGGGGGCCTGCCCTCGGGGTCTGACCGGGCCAAGTTTCGGGCAGGAAGGGCCCCCCCTTCCTGCCCTCGGGGTCCGACCGGGCCAAGTTTCGGTGTGGAGGTCCCTGTTAGGCCCTAGAATAAGGCATTAAAATTTCAGGGCGGTAGGACCTTCCTTTCAAGAGACGCTTTACAGCTTACTTAAATGTTGTCGACTCAGTCACCTATTGCATCACTTCCTTTAGGGCTTCGGCCTCCTAATTGATCATTAGGCTATAATTGAATGCCCTCTTTCATATATATATGATGCCTCCACCACTGGGACGTGGCAACAATTCTCCAAATCCATATGGGGAGGGGGGGATGCTTGTGGACAGTAGGGGTTTACCCTAGACATAAATAGGAAGTAAAATCAGGAGAAGGAATGACCTCTCACAAATATTTATTCAATAAATTGTTTCAAATAACCCTCCCTCGTTAAATCAATGAGCTTGGTGTTTTGCTTTCAGAAATTAGTTATAGAAGAAGTCTAAACTGCAGAAAATAAACACATCCAAGCTGCCTTTTAAGGATACCTTGGAATATCTGTCTATTTTTCAACCATCGGACCCTAGTTTACGACAAAAACAACCCAATTGACGGCAGCTCCTTTGCCGCGTGGTTTTTAGAGCCACGAGTATTAGAGGGGGCGGTCGATAGCAACCACCATAGCAACCATGACGGTCAAGTGACTGGATTCAGCCCCGTTGAAAAAAATAGAATACCTCCCTACACACTCAGTAGTAGATTAATGATATTTAAATTATTATGACCATGAAGTCTTTATTTGCATGGGTTTACATTTCGCTGTGTAGCATGGAAAAATCAGAGAAACACTCCCATTCAGAATGCATTGGTTTACCCTTCGTTCTTTGGAGCACCGTTATTTTTATTTATTTATTTATTTTCCGTTTTTGAGGAGTTGAGGATTTTTCTGCAATAATCCAAAATCCAATGGAAAACCCGTTGGCTTTTTGTCAAGGGAACCGAGGGCGACGCTCACTTCCGGGTTTGCCAACATACGTCATCCCTCTCCACAACTCTATACTGTAAAAACACATGTTCAAGTTGAATGATAATGCATGAATTTATTCTTTATTCTGCCATAGTAACAAGGTAAATAAATGGCAAAAATAGGCTGAGAACGAATTCGTATTTACGATATTGTAGCGACCCTGGGACAGTTAAATAGTTTGTGTGTTATGTGTTGCATTGTATTTCGTTGTCCGTTATGCCAGTTGTTCTGTGTGCATGTATTGTAATGTTCTTCTTGTCAATCAGTGTGGGGGCGAATCATTAGGTCAGCTTGGGGAGGGCCTTGGAAGAACACGAGGGTGGGGGCCTGCACGTGAGTGAGACCGTGTTGGTGGTTGCCGGGGTAACCGGGGTTTGTTTTGGGTGGGATTTCTGCCGTTGGTTACTGGTTTCAGTGACCTGGTTTTGGTCCATTAAAAGTTCCTTCAATTACTAATGACTCGACATCGTTATGTCACCGGCGAGGTCATTACAATATGTTCAATAAAACGTAATCACGGAAAAAATACGTTTTTTAGACAAACGTATTTGAGAATGGCGAATAGTTCTCTGGGAACGTAATTTTGATGAGAAAGGGTTGCCCGCACATGTAGAGGGCCTCGTTCGCTCGTTTTGGATAAATTCCAATGGGTCGTAATCTGTGGCGGAACAAACCACCTACGTGGTCGTATTTCCGAGAGGACAGGCTGATACTGGACATTGATTGGTTTGTAGGTGGGCGTGAGTCTGACGTCACCGTTCACCGGTATAGCCTTCATGAATGAATGAATGAAGAAACGTGTGAACATAATTTCCTGCAGCTCAGTTCAGGCAGCTGCCCAGACAACGCACACTTCCCGCTTTGACCACAGCTATAGCCCTAGATAAAGAAATCAACAAAGCAACCCCCGCTCCTACAGTTACCCCGTCAGCAGCTAATTTCTCCTCTTGTGACATGTTGATATAACGTTGGACTATTAACATTACAATCAAACGTACGCTTCCCCGAGAGGTAGACCTATGCCTATATGCTGACAATAATGTGTTATCGAAATTTAACGTAGCCTATTAAGGATACGTTTCAATTAAATGTAGTCTATGTAATCCAAGAGGTAGCTTAAATAAAGAACAACTAAAATGTTGAGAACGAACCTATTTGCAATATGTTCAATAAGACGTAATCAGGGACAAAATAACGTTCAATGAAACGTTTCCCGAAAGGGAAATATGCCTTAATGACAATAATGTGCTACACGTTGACATTTAACATATTTGGGATACGTTTCAACCAAACATAATCCTAGAGGTAAATGAATGGCAAAAAATAGGTTGACAACGAACGTATTTGCGATATGTTCAATAACACGTATCCACAGCCAAGATACGTTTTTCAGACAAAAAACGTTCAATGAAACGTTCCCTGAAAGGGAGATACCTCTGCCTTAATGGCAATAATGTGCTATACGTTGACATTTAACCTATCTGGGATACGTTTCAACCAAACATAATCCTAGAGGTTAATAAATGGCAAAACAATAGGCTGACAACGAACGTATTTGCGATATGTTCAATAAAACGTATTCACGGCCAAGATACATTTTTCAGACAAAATACGTTAAATGAAACGTTCCCTGAAAGGAAGATATGCCTTAATGACAATAATGTGCTATACGTTGACATTTAACCTATCTGGGATACGTTTCAACCAAACATAATCCTAGAGGTTAATAAATGGCCAAAAATAGGCTGAGGACGAACGTATTTGCAATACGTTCAATAAAACGTAATCGCGGAAAAAATACGTTTTATGACAAACTTAATTGAGAATGCCGAATAGTTCTCTGGGAACGTAATTTTGACGAGACAGGGTTGTGTGGTGTGCAAGATATACCAGAGACAGACAGGCTATAAGCTGTCACACTGACACTGACTGTATCAAAGACTGATGTCACATCCCTGCTGTGATCTGATTGTCTACATGACAGCTACATGACACACACACACACACACACACACACACACACACACACACACACACACACACACACACACACACACACACACACACACACACACACACACAGATGCAGGAAAACATGCACACACATACACACAGACAAACAGAAAACCACAGCACTATACCCTACTCTACCGCTGTGAAGCCTTGGGCCCTGCGGTCCAAGTGAAGCACAACAGGAGCGTAGGAAACACACAGTTGGTTTTGAAATGTGACTCTACGAAGCCTCCCTCAACTCACTGTTTGTCAGTCCGTCTCTCTGTATGCCTGTCTGTCTGAGTGCTGTGGTGTGCAAGATATACCAGAGACAGACAGGCAGCTATAAGCTGTCACACTGACACTGACTGTATCAAAGACTGATGTCACATCCCTGCTGTGATCTGATTGTCTACATGACAGCTACATGACACACACACACACACACACACACACACACACACACACACACACACACACACACACACACACACACACACACACACACACACACACACACACACACACACAGATGCAGGAAAACATGCACACCCAGACAAACAGAAAACCACAGCACTATACCCTACTCTACCGCTGTGAAGCTTTGGGCCCTGCGGTCCAAGTGAAGCACAACAGGAGCGTAGGAAACACACAGTTGGTTTTGAAATGTGACTCTACGAAGCCTCCCTCAACTCACAAGTCCTCTGTGTGTGTGAACAGCAGTTAAGCTAGAAATACAGCGCAGGCTGGTGGTGGGGTGGGGGGAGAGAGGCGTCGCCTTGTAGCCTGGATGGAGGGAAAGATACTGGTGTTCACAGCCTACCTCTCAGGTGATGTTCTCCATTGCAGTTGACACATTAAGTAGAGTGGGGGGAGTAATACCTCACATAGCTGAAAGGGTTTTTCAAGGTTTTTTACATATAATTTTGGTGATAGAAATATATATCCACAGACCAACAGATACATGTATATACATTTCGAAAGCACCAATATGTATATATTTTGGCAGACGCCAGGGAGGAGTGAGGGGAGTGGTAGTGCTGCGTTTTATTATACATCCGTCTCAGAGGTCCGAGGACGTTGCCTAGCGACACTCACAAACACGCCCCCAAACTCGCCATCTTGGTTGAATTCAGTGGTGACCGAGCAAAATTCCGAGACAGAATTCAAGATGGCTGCGCCCATTATTATTTTTTTTACTTATTTTGAAGCGCCTGGTCCTCTGCCAATGCTGTCCATGTTTTCCTCCAACGACCGAGCAAAATAATAAATCGCTAGAAGTGTGGGCGTGGCGTCAGATCCGAGATCTGAGTCGGTTCGCAGAGAATACTCAAACGCAGCATAGGTCTGGCAACCTGCTGGCTCCACTATGGAGTCAGTTTCCTGCCATAATTCAAACCTGAAAAAAAAAGTTTCAAAGGCTTGTAAGTCTGGGTTTGAAAACTCAACACCTTGTAATAAAGGTTTTGCAACACTGAAAAAAGAGATTATAACCTGAAAAAAAATAAAACTAAAATTCAAACATCTGTAAACATGATTTTGTGTTCTATTTTATCTTCTTCATCATTTTCACCAACACATTTTCAAAGTTCAAACAATTTCACCAGCGCATTTGCAGAGTTTCAAATCTGGCACTGTTCTAACAGTGTATTTCATTGTTGCCCGGTTTTGAAACCTTGTAAATGGGATTCTGAAAACAGGTGTTCATACATTGAGAAATACGTTTTGAAAGGTTGAATATTTAGTTTTTAAAACTTGTAAAGGTGTACGTTAACGACATTACAACGTATTTTTTCAGAACTGACTTTTCAGCACTGACTTTTCAGAGATTTGACCACACAGGCGCAAGCTTTGAGTCACGTGAATATTGGCAGTGTTCTGACGCCACTCGTTTTGAAACTCCTGACAGTCGAATCTGAAAACGTTCCTGGGGGCCGGACCATTTAGCTCTAAACCTATTGGTTGCTCTCGGCTGACGAACATTCCAATCACATGTGAAGTTCACCGGGCTGTGCGTGATTGACAGTGCTCTGCCGATGACACAAATAACAAGCGTCTGGAACCATGGCTGTTTCCCAAAGTGAAGGCTGCAGCCTTGCTAGGACGCGTCCTTGCTAGTCGCGTCCTATGGAGATGAGACTCTGGTTCCAGAAAATGGAAATCAAAATCAACCCGTTGTTATTCGTGTCATCGGCAGAGCACTGTCAATCAAGAACAGCCCGGTGAACGGCACATGTGATTGGAATGTACGTCAGCCGAGAGCAACCAATAGGTTTAGAGCTAAATGGTCCCGCCCCCAGGAACGTTTTCAGATTCGACTGTCAGGAGTTTCAAAACGAGTGGCGTCAGAACACTGCCATTATTCACGTGACTCAAAGCTTGCGCTCAAATCTCTGAAAAGTCAGTGCTGAAAAGTCAGTTCTGAAAAAATACGTTGCAATGTCGTAAACGTACACCTTTACAAGTTTTTAAAACTAAATATTCAACCTTTCAAAACGTATTTCTCAATGTATGAACACCTGTTTGCAGAATCCCATTTACAAGGTTTCAAAACCGGGCAACAATGAAATACACCGTTAGAACAGTGCCAGATTTGAAACTCTGCAAATGCGCTGGTGAAATTGTTTGAACTTTGAAAATGTGTTGCTGAAAATGATGAAGAAGATAATATAGAACACAAAATCATGTTTACAGATGTTTGAATTTTAGTTTTATTTTTTTTCAGGTTATAATCTCTTTTTTCAGTGTTGCAAAACCTTTTTTACAAGGTGTTGAGTTTTCAAACCCAGACTTACAAGCCTTTGAAACTTTTTTTTTCAGGTTTGAATTATGGCAGGAAACTGACTCCATACTCCACCCCCGTACATGGACTTCCTCACTTTAACGAGGCGAGCCTGGGGATCATTAAGCAGGGGTGCTTGGGCTTCAAAGAGCTAGAAAACGACAGACAGGGGCTGTTTCCCAATGTCAAGGAAGCATGCTCAACGGCCGCCCTTTTAAGGACGCTACGTCATAGAACGCTGACAAGCACTGTTCCAATGTTGAGGACACTCGAAAGCCGCGCCATTTTTGCGTCCTTTGTTTTTGAGAATTCCGAGATTTTTCAAGGATGCATCACTGCATCCTAGAAGAGCCAAAACTACCCACAATCCTCTGCGTTCACTGGGCGGGTTCTTGAAAATGGCAGCGCAGTACACGTTCAAATGAAGTGAAGTTATATTAGTTTTCAGAAATATTTTGTGCCGTATTGCTTTTTATAGATTCATCATGTTAATGCAAATAATCAAGCCTAAAGACCTGTGCCACTTTTCAAACGTTTTTGCAGCTTAATGATACGTTGCTATATTTTGCATGGACGTAGCTGGTGTTAAACACCACTGTCACCAATGTAAATTTACTCGCTCACAAGATTACATTATTTATGTATACCTATTTATGTTTGTGTTGAATCGTTTTTTTTAGGGTCAGCCCAGCAAACGGAGGCTTTTGTGCGCCGGGTGGCGCGCAAACATTTGTTTACCGGGGGAAGGGATAGTGCCACTATTTACAATGTTATAAAATGAATGCACAACCGATCATTTGCAATGTTTGTAATTTTTAATGAACGTATATAATTGTATTTTATATGATATACTTATGTGTTCAAACCACTGGTAGATTGTAGGCATATATGAATGAATGAATCAGATCAGTTAAATAATATATCCAAATAAATACATGTTTATCATCTCTTTCTTTGTCTTTTCCCCCCTGCATAATAGTAATCAAACGTCCTGTAAATGTGATGCATGAATTAAGTTCTCAGACAATTTCACTTCGTTTTATAAAAATTGAATGGATTTTCCTTTAAATAAAGACGATTCTATCAACCGCTACAAAGCTTTTTTGACTTCCCCAAAGAGGCTGCATGCGAAGGAGACATGACCGCATTCATAACAGACAAAAGTCAAATAAATATCGATCAGCTTGATTGCTGCCATGTTTTATTCATAAGCGAACATGTGTTTACAAGCGGACACGCAGTATTAAAAAGCGGAAGCGTTTCCACACTACCAAGTCGTTCCAAAGTCTGAACGTTACAAACGCTAGGAAGCACTCGAGCTAGCACTCTAGTCTCATCTCCATAGGACGCGACTAGCAAGGACGCATCCTAGCAAGGCTGCAGCCTTCACTTTGGGAAACAGCCAGGGGGAACTGGACCTAGAGCTGGCGCTAGGGCTAGCACAGGACAGGCAGGATCTGTGTGATCGCCTGGAAGCACGGAACGGCCTAAGGGAAAGAGATGGTTGGAAAGTGTTGGACTGGATCATAGAAGAGGTGGACGACCCTTTTCCCACCCGGGTTTTGGTTTACTAGGTGAATAAACCATTCTGCACTGGAACTGCTCTCTGTGTTGTGTGACGACCCCGCCTACTTATTGACTACTTATCTTCCTCAAGGTGATCAGCTGATGCCATCAGCTGGATCTGGAGCACCTGGGACCGGTGCTCCAGCCGGATAAAAGAGCAGCTGATTGCCTGTTGTGGGGTGGCTATTCTCTGGCCCTCCTTGCAGGAGTCCACACCTTTTTGGTTTTCGTTGGCAGTTTTGGTTAACTTATTCTTTCTCCACAACACCCCACCTCGCATGATCAATGCACCCACATTTACATGACTGAACTACTGACATACACACCTCATACTGGCGTTATTCTGTTAAGTTATGTTGCGCATGGAAATAAACCTTTATGTTCTATTGGTTATGCACCGTCTCTCCCGTTTTTGTCATCGCCATTGAGCCGGGTCATGACAAAATGGGGGCTCGTCCGTTCGTTTTGCGCAATAGTTGTGTAGATTTTGTTTGACGTGAGTTTGGTTGGCCTGGCTGCAGGTGTTCTCCTTTTAGTACGGATTTTGTGGGCGGTGCCGTTGGTGGCACACGTCCGGCACACATGTGCCTTTGTTTGTTTGCCTTGAGGGTAAAACGGTTGTTGCTCATTTTGTGAGTGTTTTTCAGTAATTAAGGGGAAAGTTCATGGTGCATGTGGGCTGACGGATCAGGGTGAGTATCTGGGTCGCTCTCTTAATTTATGTAAGTAACAAAAAGCCGGTTGACAAGTGTTGTCATCAGCGTGTGGATCATGCGGAGTTTTCCCTTGTAGGTATAGCGGCGTTCCCCTTTGGGTTCGTTGCGGGGGTCGTGGTAGTGTTGTGGCGGCATAGTGGTTAAAGCATTGTCTTGGGTGCATGTCCGTGATTTCGGGGGAGTTGCTGGCTTGCTAGTCGCTTCCCCGGGTCAGCGGGCTCTAGTGCTTAAATACCCACCACTGCCCGCTGCATGAAGACTAGCCGGGAGTTTAGTTCGGGGGTTGATGTTTAGATAGCGGGGAAACTCCAAACTGGGATCCTTAGTGCGCGCGGGGATACTTTGCTGTCTTGCTGGTCCTGTTCGGGCATGAAGGTGTGTTTTGCTTGGTCCTAGTGGTGGTTTTGAGATGGCTGAATGTGAAGCGTTTATGGCGGCTCCGTCAGAGGAGGCCTTGGACAAGTGTACTAAAGAACAGTTGTTGAAACTGTCTGATCATTATTCGGTGGCCGTGATAGATAGGAAGCGTAAAGAAGATGTTAAAATTGCTTTGAAAGTAAAACTTGTTGAACTGAGAGTCCTTACCTCTGGTCCGGTGCCAGCTTCTCCACCTGCCGTAGGCATGGCTTTTCAGACTCGGGGGGGGGGGGGGGCTGACTTTTGAGCAGCAAAAAGAGCTCCTCTCGATGCAGTTGGAACATGAGAGATTTAAGTGTGAAATGGAAGCTAAAAAACAAATAGAGCTGGAGGTGATCCGCCAGCGGGAGGGTTATCGTCTGGCTGCTGAGAGTCAGAAGGGGCAGGTGTCTGGGGTCGGTGCGCGGCCCTTTGACATAAACAACTTGCGGCTGTTGCCACCGTTTAATGAGAAGGATCCTGACTCATTTTTTGTGCTGTTTGAGCGTGTTTCCGCGGCGAGGGGCTGGTCTGATGAGGACTGTTGCTCTGCTGCTCCAGTGCGTCCTCACAGGTAAGGTGCAGGGGGCATATTCGTCTTTGAGCGCGGCTGATAGCGGTAGTTATTCTAAAATAAAATCTGCCGTGCTGAAGGCTTATGAGCTTGTGCCTGAAGCATATCGCCAACGTTTTCGGGCTTGGGAAAGGGAAAGTGGCCAAACCTATGTTGAATTTGTTTGTGATTTAACTACCCATTTTAAACGTTGGTTGGCTGCGCTTGATATCGCTGCTTTTGATGATTTGTGTGAGTTAGTAATTTTGGAGCAGTTTAAGAATACGCTACCTGGTCTGACCTATATTAATGAACGGAAGATTGCCTCTGCTGCAGAAGCGGCTGTGTCAGCAGATGAGTATGTGCTGCTCCATAAGGGCGATGTGAGAGAGCACACACCCGGCCGCAATGATTCTGGCTGGGGTGGAAACAGGCGAGGTGTTGCGGCGGCTGACCAGATGCGTTCCGGGAAGTCTGGCATGTTTAGATCCGAGTCTCACTCACGGAGCAGTTTTGACAGCAGTAGAAGCTGTAACTATTATCACGAGGAAGGACACTGGAAGGCAGATTGCCCTGCATTAAAGGCTTGGCACCAGGTATTGTGAAGAGTCAGTTGGTATGGAAAAGGGATGGTTGGTCGGTATGGAGATGAGTTGGTTGGTATTGAGATGACTTGGTTGGTATGGAGATGAGTTGGTTGGTATGGAGATGAGTTGGTTGGTATGGAGATGAGTTGGTTGGTATGGAGATGAGTTGGTAGGTATGGAGATGAGTTGGTTGGTATTGAGATGAGTTGGTTGGTATGGAGATGAGTTGGTCGGTATGGTAAAGAGTTGGTCGGTATGTGGGAGGAGGTGCGGCCCTTACACAGATCATAATCCTCTGACCTTTTTAAGGTCATTGTGGTGTCCGAATCAGAGGTTGAGATGGGTTTTGTTTCTGCAGGGATATGATCTTGATATTCGGCATATCAAAGGGGTGGATAATGTCATTGCCGACGCGCTTGTGATCATGTGCTCCTTTGCCATGAGTGAATGTGACTAGTGATGCCATTTCATGCTGTTTGTGTTATGTTCTTCTGTCTGTTCTCTTAATTTGCTTCTCAGGTACCAGGGTTGCTGAGGTCAGGTGGAAAAGGAACAGGACATGGGCAGGGTGGAGGTTATGTGTTTTCTTTCTTAGATTTATCTTGTCTTTGAATGAATATATTTTTGAAGGGGATAATTTCAGGTCAATTTGTTTTGTGTGTGCCGGTGTTCCCTTTGGGACACAGACTTTATGGGGGGGGGGGGGGTGTGACGACCCCGCCTACTTATTTACTACTTATCTTCCTCAAGGTGATCAGCTGATGCCATCAGCTGGATCTGGAGCACCTGGGACCGGTGCTCCAGCCGGATAAAAGAGCAGCTGATTGCCTGTTGTGGGGTGGCTATTCTCTGGCCCTCCTTGCAGGCGTCCACACCTTTTTGGTTTTCGTTGGCGGTTTTGGTTAACTTATTCTTTCTCCACAACACCCCACCTCGCATGATCAATGCACCCACATTTACATGACTGAACTACTGACATACACACCTCATACTGGCGTTATTCTGTTAAGTTATGTTGTGTATGGAAATAAACCTTTATGTTCTATTGGTTATGCACCGTCTCTCCCGTTTTTGTCATCGCCATTGAGCCGGGTCATGACAGTTGTGCCATTTTGTCTGTTCAACTTGGTAGCGTGGAAACCCCACACCCACTAGCCCGCTACAATATATATATATATATTTAGTTTTTTCCCCAATGCTGGCAGGGGAAGGTGAATCATGATACAGAGATGCAACCACAGACACAAAATCTCATAGACACGCACACAAACATAACTATAGAGTTGAAGTTGTTTTGCTGGTGTTTACCAGCAGGTATGGAGCTTCTCTGATGCACCAGCACTGCTTGAGCATTGAGCTCCAGCCAGGGTTGGACTAGGACAAATAGCGTGTGTAGAATTTTGCCACTGTGTAAAATAATAAAGACTGGTCCTTACCCCTGGATATGTGCATTGCAACTACAAGTCAAAGTTGGGGTGTGCGTGTGCTTAGAATTTGTGACGATCACAGGCAAACATTTTATAACCAATCGCGTCCATGTACGACATATTAGAAATTGCATGTGCCTAAAAAGGTAAATCAAGGTTGAAAAGGTTCCAAATAGTGCAAGATAAAAGCATGCAACATGCAAGAAAGATGTCACATTGTTGGCCCCTCACGGCTGGATAGGCTACTGCTCTACATAAATCACAAATCAAGCTTTTTTTCAACGTTTGCAATGATCAATGAGAAAAATGGCCCTGTCAAGCTCTGGCCAGGTATATACTGAGGGGCTATGTTACATTCAAGCAGTTGAGAAGAAATATTTGGAAACATACGGACGATGAATCTTGAAAGCACCAACTAATGGTGCTATCCATTTGCATGGTACGCCGGTACAGTGGTGGCTGGTGGTTTTTAAAGTGAGGGAGGAAGGACTGCGCGCTTGGCTGCCATTGGCCTGCTTGCACTGTTGGTGTATGGTGGCATAAGAATGTGAGACTCAAGTAGTTTCAGGGTGTTTTGGTGAACTACAAAATAGCAGGGAGGGAGTTAAGTGAACAAAATGTATACAAAGCCACCAGCGGCATCACTGTAATTTGAGAAGGAAAGGATGCAAAGCATATTAGTCAAATCAGGCCTACTATTGATTTGTAAAAGTAAATCAAAAAATCTGGGCCTATCATTGGGCCTATTTTTGCCCTCACTGACTGAAGTTATTTAGCTATGTTTATTTTCAGTTACAAATGCTTGTAATGCTACCAGTAAGTCATGCGTACCTAGCAAACCATGTAGCACTCACAACACTGACGTTGCCATTACTTCTGGTGACCTTGATTTTGGGAAGTGGTCTACCTCTTTCTTTGGTCGCTAACTTAGCACTGTAACTGAATGAATGGAATGCTTTTTGTAATAAGACGTTAACAATGTCCTCCGTTTCCAATGTTTCCATTGTGCATTTAGGATCTCGCTGTCGCAGATTTCACTTGCTCTGCGTCTCTCAGACTGAGCACCGCGGCAATGCAGACCGGGTTTGCTATCGACAGCGTTGCCAGATTGGGCAGATTTCCCGCCCAATGATAATCTTTCCAGCCTAACATGGTTAAAAGTAGCCCAATTGGGTGGGAAATCGGACCAATCTAGCAACACTGCTCAACATCCAGGGATCCTGCTTATTGGTTCATAGCGCAGACGGATAGATTTTTGCGCGAATCAGACCCCTTAAGGTCCCACCCACTCAGAGGAGGATTTTCCTCCTCTCTCCCATTGAAACCCATGTTATCCACCGGCCGCCAGTACTTTCGGGAAAATGAATGGGAGTCAACGGAGGCGGAGGGAGGACGTTCCTCCCTGAAGTAATTGTCAATAGGCGATAGGGGGTGCTAATGTCCCTTTACCCAGGGAAACGAACATTATATATTCAAAGGCAATAAAGTAGTCATATTTAAGGGCATTCATTCATTACAATAGTCTGGGCAATCTACATTTTTTATTCTCAACAATGTTAGGGAGGATCTTCCTCCCTCTCCTCAATGGAGAAGCCTCCACTGCGCCGGTACATGCTAGTCGTAAATTGTTAATCTCCCTGTTTTCTTGCGGCATTTCACGAAGGAACACCCCCTTTTGGTTTGTCTCACTCGCTATTCTGAAAGTTGAGCGAGTTAAGTGAGGTCGACCGTACGACTCGACAACAAAAATGGCTGTGCCCGTAAAGAGATTTATTTTCTTTTTGTATTTGTACCTCGTTGGTCATTTTAATATCGATTTTAAATGTTCTTACACACTTGATTACATTTCTACTTTATTCCGATCGCCGATTTATGCATTGCACGGTCTTGCTGTGCGTGCAATACAATGTAAAGTTGTGTCGTTTGCTTTCGAGCTTGTTTTCTAAAGAGGCTTATATAGCTAACAATAACAATGACTAGCCAATGAGAAACGGGAACGCTATAATGCCGCTTTTGCACAGACAGTACCAGCTCAACTCGCCTCGACTCGACTTTTTTTCGTTTCCACTGCCAAAATCTGGTACCTGGTTTCTGGTACTTTTTTTGTCTCACCTTGGTCGAGGCTCCATGAGAGCTGAACCGGTACTTTTGTGTGACGTAAACCGGCTGCTAGCCACTGATTGGCCAGAGAGTGACACCAGACACCAGGTGTTGGGCCAAATATGGAATCCCCGTCTGAAATCGCAGCCCCTCTCCGCATTATAGAGGTGTTTATATCATATCGATGAGCCACTTATCACAGAAAGCGATATGTAAGATTTATTCTTCTGACAAAAAGAGGGTTTATAGTTTATAGCAGTGTTTATATCATATCATCACAAGATATACAACTTACGCCAAGTGCGTTCTTAGAGGAGCCCCACCGCATTCTTAAGGAGCTTTTTAGATACCACCCTCACAGCCCTGCATGGAGGTGCTTCAGAGTTGCAGAAGCACCTAACCCTAGGCGCTTCTCTCATCTCTCCAGAGAGAGCAGGGCCTTTTCTGCAATGCAGGACGCATGCCACCTGTGGAGCCAGTGGTGGCCTCCTTAATAGTTTACCCGGAGGAAGTATTACGGTGCCCGATGCCCGCTGTACCAGGCCTCAGTGGCGCATAACAGATGATCTTATTATGAGGAGCTATGACACCGCTGCCTGTATGAGCCACATCGGGAACTCCCTTCCCGATGTGAACTACCTTTCAAAGTCCATGCAGGTTTCGGGGGCAGATCCAACAGCCCAGAACCAAAGTGACACGTCCCTGCAGGTGCTCCAGAGCAGGCGCTCCAGAGCTGGCAAACCAGATATTTGCCAGCCTCTTGAGGGAGCCTATACCTTTTGCGAGGCAAAGGGCCCCTCCTGGGCATGCAGGCAGTCAATTCCATCTACCAGGCCCTTGTGGCTTCCACAGGCATCGTTGGCAGGCTGAACGGCCGATCAACGGCACCTGGCCCCTATATGCCCTTAACCTTGGGAACAAGGGTGCCATGCATTTGGTCAACATCCCCCTATGGGCCGGGGGAGGAGGCCTTGAGACCACGCAGTTGGCAGTCAGCAGTCGGCAGTCGGACACTTCTCCGTGCAGCATCTCAGCTGCTGGGTGGTGCATGCCTGCGTCAGATCCGTGAGTATTGACCACCCTATCCCAAGGGTGCAATTTACAGTTCCAACACCGGCCCCTGATATTCAGCAGGATCAAAGAAACAGTGTTCAGAGATCCCGTGAGATTCCTAACACTCATGCTTGAGATCCCAAACCCTTCCTGGTAAAATAAACAATTAAATGAAAAGATATCCGCCCTCATTTCAAAGGCCGCCATAGAGCAGGTAGACCAGCGGATACAGCAAGGTGGGTAACACTATATTTCCTAATCTCAAAAAAGGACGGCGGGTTCCGCCCGATCCTTGACTTAAGAAAAGGTTTTACCCTTCCACATGCTGCGCACAGCAGAGGTCCTCCAGGCGTTTACACCAGGTAACTGGTCTCTCAATAGACCTGAAGGACGCATCCTGCGTTTGCATTCAAAGGCCAGGCCTTTCAATTCAAGTGGCTCCCGTTCGGCCCTTCTTTAGCCCTTCTTTAGCCCCCATCACAAAATGCCTTTGCGTTCTTGCTTATCTGTACAACTGGCTTTTCGACCCTAAGGTGGTATCCCCTCGAGAGGTTGATAGGTCGTAGCTACAGACGCCTCCGCCTCTGGTTGGGGAGCGGTATGGCGGCACAGGACGGTGAGGGGGCTGTACAGCAGCAGTAGGAGCACGTAAATGTGCTGGAACTTCCTAAGGGGCCGGCATTTCCTTGTCCGATCAGACAACATCTTGGCCGTCTACCATGTAAACCACCAGGGGGATACCAGATTCCCCCGGTCTCTGCAGGTGGCACGGCAGCTCCTCTTATTTGCCTTTCCTCACCTGATACGATACCAAAACGATGTGGCAGACCCTCTCTCCCACAAGGGGCCTCCTTCAGGGGAGTGGAGACTCCACTCCACTTACCGAACAATCTAGTCAGTTTTGGCGCCCCCTCCTACGTAGGAAGGGGGTACATTTGAATATTACCACCCACTTCCCCACCCCCTCCAATCAGAGCATAGATACGATTTTGTGGACCAGCGGACGAGCCCTGGGCGGGGATGTTTCAGAAGCAGGGAGAAGCCGGGAGATTCCAAACGAAAATAGATGTCTAATTGGTCAGTTTGCCATGTGACTGCCTGGCAGGGTGTCCTGTGGAGATGCCGGACTGCCGCCGAAGTTCTGGCCGCACCTCAGCGGGGGAGCTTCGGCAGAAGCTCAGCTCCGGGAATACAATCCCTTTGTCCTCCATGTCGCAGTTCAATCTGGACTTCAGAGAGTCAAAGTTCCTTTCCCCCAATTATTCTCAACCATGGCCGAGATAACCCCCACTACTTACTGTCTTTACTTATTGTGGAAGTACCAGAGACGTCAGACGCAGTCTTTATGATTCATAATACGGAACAGAACACAGTCCTTCTCTCTGAGTCAAAAGAGATCAAAGCTCAGTTAAAATGGTTATGAAAATACAGAGGAATTGCAATAGCACTGGGAGAGGTCTCATTAAAGTGTCAGATCATCGTATGCTTGGAGGGTTTGCCAGTGTACACTTTTGAATGGTTACCGGATGTGACATCACAAGACACTGTAAGGATCATGGATTTGTTTTGTGATATGATTGGTTTTTAACTAAATCTCAGAACGTGAAATCTAATTTGAGTACACAGTCTAAACACAATATGGTACCACTAAGGAAATAGTTCAATAGATCATAGTCTGTGTGTGTATGTTTGTGTTTGACAGAGTTAGACAGAGAGAGAGTTCTGCAGAGGAGAGGAAGGTGTCTAAAGAATTCATGAGGCAAGGCTCAGAGCAGAAGGGCCATCGCTCAATGTCATAGATTAATCATCCCAGCACAGGCGCATGCACAACCACTCACACACACACACACACACACACACACACACACACACACACACACACACACACACACACACACACACACACACACACACACACACACACACACACACACACACACACACCAAGCACTCGATAACATAAACACATGCACATACACACGCACACAAACTTTGCATACACACAGCTACAGTAGTCAGTACTATTTGGACATGTAGAAATCAGCATCAGACTGTTAGACAATTTGATTTCCTTCAAACTCCATAATAGAAAGTGACACAGACAATTCACAGTCCCAGCCAGACAGTGGTGACTTCCAGTATCTCATGCCCAAGAGAATTCTGAGCTGAACACCCAAGCCACTACATACACAATCAACTATCATACAAATCCGTAAGGTGTGTGTGTGTGTCTTCCTGTCTCGTGCGGTCAGTGCTAGAGGGAGTTGTCGCTGACTGAGTTTCCTGTGATATGGAGGTGTTGACAGAGGCCAATCCTCTGGGACTTCCCACAACAAACCAAAATACACACACCGACAAAAACAGAGGTACGCTCTGTGTGCACGCACCTTCACCGACCTGACGTTACGTGACAGGCCAGGAGTGTGTGTGTTTGTGTTCAGCATGAGCGTGTGTGTGTTTGTGTGTGTCTGTGTGTGTGTGTGTGTGTGTGTGTGTGTGTGTGTGTGTGTGTGTGTGTGTGTGTGTGTGTGTGTGTGTGTGTGTGTGTGTGAGCGTGAGTGTGTGTGTGTGTGTGTGTGTGTGAGCAGGATCGTGTGCCGAGACGTGTAGAGTACCCTCGGCGCATCAATAATGCAGCATCTCTGACAACTGCAGTCATCAAACTCCTCACACCCCATCACTCTATCATCTGAGTGTCTCTCGCTCATTTGTTCCCCACCTCTTCCTCCTCCTCTGTCCTTCCTATCAATCCTTTTAACCATTTTCAATCCATCCACACTTAGCTAGGCAGCGCAAATGATTTCTGATTCAGAACACAGGCCATCATCGTGTCGGGAGGAGACAAGGCCGCAGGGTTTTGGATTCAAGATGGAGGGGTGGATGAGAATAGGTGTGGTCGTTCACAGGGGGCTGCTGCTGATGAAATTCTCTCAAAACAGTAAAGTGCCAGGAAAAATACCACCAGCAGTAAACTCACAAATAATTAGACAAGGGGGAGGGGGGGGGGGAGAACTTTATGCAAGTTTTTGAGTGACAAGGTATGCAAGGTATGAGTGATAAGGCCACGCTTGCACCGAGGTGCACTCCACTCAGATCATGAAAAGTGCTGTGCCGAAAGGAGGGTGTATTTTCATACATACGCTCGTGTGCTCATCACCGCCTTCGTCTAATGGCGGCTCATTTGGTTCGATGAGGGAACACCGCGGGCGTTTAGCAGTTAGGTCTCCTATGATAGCTTGTCATATCAGGTGCGCACACGCTGGCCGGCTATCAAATGCACACAGAGAATATCTCTGTCACGAACAATGGCCCGACGCAGCTCATCGCCGTATCATCCGTCTGGTGGCCGTGTGACAGACGGGAGCTGCCGTGGGATGGGGGGGTGCGGGGGTGCGGTGGGGGGGGTGATGCTGAGATGCACACTCCTACCATCGCCCTGACAACATGGAGACACAAACTCTGTTGGGCTTTTCAATGTCATCGCAATGGCTGTCACCACATGCATGCAATGCCCCGTAGATCTGGATTCTCCCTCTCTCTCTCTCTCTCTCTCTCTCTCTCTCTCTCTCTCTCTCTCTCTCTCTCTCTCTCTCTCTCTCTCTCTCTCTCTTTCTCTCTCTCTTTCTCTCTCTCTCTCACTCTCTCTCTCACTCTCTCTCTCTCTCTTGTCAGATGCTCTCTGGCTCAGATGCTCTCTCTCAGATGCTCCCTCATGCTGTCTTGATAGTATGTTCTTGCTCTGCCTCTCAGACAGCCTTGTACTCCTCTAATGATGAGGTAGACTGTACAGAGAGACAGAGTCGAAGATATATCTTCTGCTCTGTCTCTCTGTACAGTTCTACTTGTGTTATTTAGTAATAAAGTTTGTGTGTCCTTTGCACGCTCTTTCTCTCTCTTTCCCTCTCTTTCCTTCTGCCACTCTCACTAGCTCCATCATTTGATCATTTGACACTTGCCTCCTAATGTATGAAGCATAGCCATGCATCGAGCCACAAATGGCAATGATGCATTGTTAACTCGACTCCCTTTCTCTCTCCCTATCTCTCGCTCCCTCTCTCTCTCTGCATATAACGTTTCTTTCTGTCCCACTCCAACCCTGTCTCG
The DNA here is from genome assembly GCF_902167405.1 of Gadus morhua. Classification (NCBI taxonomy): domain Eukaryota; kingdom Metazoa; phylum Chordata; class Actinopteri; order Gadiformes; family Gadidae; genus Gadus; species Gadus morhua. The sequence continues at coordinate 17,101,619 of NC_044059.1, read as the reverse complement.
TCAAAATTACGTTCCCAGAGAACTATTCGGCATTCTCAATTACGTTTGTCACAAAACGTATTTTTTCCGCGATTACGTTTTATTGAACGTATTGCAAATACGTTCGTCCTCAGCCTATTTTTGGCCATTTATTAACCTCTAGGATTATGTTTGGTTGAAACGTATCCCAGATAGGTTAAATGTCAACGTATAGCACATTATTGTCATTAAGGCATATCTTCCTTTCAGGGAACGTTTCATTTAACGTATTTTGTCTGAAAAATGTATCTTGGCCGTGAATACGTTTTATTGAACATGTCGCAAATACGTTCGTTGTCAGCCTATTGTTTTGCCATTTATTAACCTCTAGGATTATGTTTGGTTGAAACGTATCCCAGATAGGTTAAATGTCAACGTATAGCACATTATTGTCATTAAGGCATAGGTATCTCCCTTTCAGGGAACGTTTCATTTAACGTATGTTGTCTGAAAAACGTATCTTGGCTGTGGATACGTGTTATTGAACATATCGCAAGTACGTTCGTTGTCAACCTATTTTTTGCCATTCATTTACCTCTAGGATTATGTTTGGTTGAAACATATCCCAAATATGTTAAATGTCAACGTGTAGCACATTATTGTCATTAAGGCATATTTCCCTTTCGGGAAACGTTTCATTGAACGTTATTTTGTCCCTGATTACGTCTTATTGAACATATTGCAAATAGGTTCGTTCTCAACATTTTTGTTGTTCTTTATTTAAGCTACCTCTTGGATTACATAGGCTACATTTAATTGAAACGTATCCTTAATAGCCTACGTTAAATTTCGATAACACATTATTGTCAGCATATAGGCATAGGTCTACCTCTCGGGGAACTGTACGTTTGATTGTAATGTTAATAGTCCAACGTTATATCAACATGTCACAAGAGGAGAAATTAGCTGCTGACGGGGTAACTGTAGGAGCGGGGGTTGCTTTGTTGATTTCTTTATCTAGGGCTATAGCTGTGGTCAAAGCGGGAAGTGTGCGTTGTCTGGGCGGCTGCCTGAACTGAGCTGCAGGAAATTATGTTCACACGTTTCTTCATTCATTCATGAAGGCTATACCGGTGAACGGTGACGTCAGACTCACGCCCACCTACAAACCAATCAATGTCCAGTATCAGCCTGTCCTCTCGGAAATACGACCACGTAGGTGGTTTGTTCCGCCACAGATTACGACCCATTGGAATTTATCCAAAACGAGCGAACGAGGCCCTCTACATGTGCGGGCAACCCTTTCTCATCAAAATTACGTTCCCAGAGAACTATTCGGCATTCTCAATTACGTTTGTCTAAAAAACGTATTTTGTCCGTGATTACGTTTTATTGAACATATTGTAATGACCTCGCCGGTGACATAACGATGTCGAGTCATTAGTAATTGAAGGAACTTTTAATGGACCAAAACCAGGTCACTGAAACCCGTAACCAACGGCAGAAATCCCACCCAAAACAAACCCCGGTTACCCCGGCAACCACCAACACGGTCTCACTCACGTGCAGGCCCCCACCCTCGTGTTCTTCCAAGGCCCTCCCCCAGCTGACCTAATGATTCGCCCCCACACTGATTGACAAGAAGAACATTACAATACATGCACACAGAACAACTGGCATAACGGACAACGAAATACAATGCAACACATAACACACAAACTATTTAACTGTCCCAGGGTCGCTACAATATCGTAAATACGAATTCGTTCTCAGCCTATTTTTGCCATTTATTTACCTTGTTACTATGGCAGAATAAAGAGTAAATTCATGCATTATCATTCAACTTGAACATGTGTTTTTACAGTATAGAGTTGTGGAGAGGGATGACGTATGTTGGCAAACCCGGAAGTGAGCGTCGCCCTCGGTTCCCTTGACAAAAAGCCAACGGGTTTTCCATTGGATTTTGCATTATTGCAGAAAAATCCTCAACTCCTCAAAAACGGAAAATAAATAAATAAATAAAAATAACCGTGCTCCAAAGAACGAAGTGTAAACCAATGCATTCTGAATGGGAGTGTTTCTCAGATTTTTCCATGCTACATAACGAAATGTAAACCCATGCAAATAAAGACTTCATGGTCATAATAATTTAAATATCATTAATCTACTACTGAGTGTGTAGAGAGGCATTCTATTTTTTTCAACGGGGCTGAATCCAGTCACTTGCCCGTCATGGTTGCTATGGTGGTTGCTATCGACCGCCCCCTCTAATACTCGTGGCTCTAAAAACCACGCGGCAAAGGAGCTGCCGTCAATTGGGTTGTTTTTGTCGTAAACTAGGGTCCGATGGTTGAAAAATAGACAGATATTCCAAGGTATCATTAAAAGGCAGCTTGAATGTGTTTATTTTCTGCAGTTTAGACTTCTTCTATAACTAATTTCTGAAAGCAAAACACCAAGCTCATTGATTTAACGAGGGAGGGTTATTTGAAACAATTTATTAAATAAATATTTGTGAGAGGTCATTCCTTCTCCTGATTTTACTTCCTATTTATGTCTAGGGCAAACCCCTACTGTCCACAAGCATCCCCCCCTCCCCATATGGATTTGGAGAATTGTTGCCACGTCCCAGTGGTGGAGGTATCATATATATATGAAAGAGGGCATTCAATTATAGCCTAATGATCAATTAGGAGGCCGAAGCCCTAAAGGAAGTGATGCAATAGGTGACTGAGTCGACAACATTTCAGTTAGCTGTAAAGCGTCTCTTGTATCTCAAAGGACGCATAAGCTTCAACCTGTGGCTCCATACAGGAAATGACTCAGCAAGTGATCCATCTCGTTGCAACTCACCCAGCGGCTCGCTTGCAAGATTTTGGCCTGAAGTTCTTCCCAGACCTACACCCTAGCCATCCAACATGCATATCTGAGAATCAGGCCTCTCTTTAATAATGACAAAAAGTTATGAGAGAAACACACATTAACTTTTTGTTATCTCATAAGCGGCGTGGTGCCGGCTCCTTTTGACCTTTTGACCCCCGACTTCAAAAACGTGGCCACAGGCCAGCTGTGTCTACACACCTTTAGCCACAAATGTACACCTCCATCCCACAAAAAATGGGGACTAGAAACTAACCTCTGTCTTATGTACATTTACTGTACTGTTGGAGGTCACGCCCCTTTGCCGACCTTTTCGAGATAGCTAGGGATGCTAAAATGTTTACACACATTTCCCGGGGCCCCGTGAACGACATATCCGAGATTTGGAGTTCTAGCCCTGTAGGAGCCATGTTTGTGGTTTCATGGTTTCTGATTTCTGATTTAGTTTTCATTTAAGTTATGACCACAGTTTGCAAGCCAGGAAAAGAAAATGGTTATTTATTTATTGACACCTACCTGCCTACGTCATTTATCAGGTGGCACGTAACCCCTCCCCCTTGACTTGCCGGCGTACCGGCTAATTGAATAAATAGTGGGTTTAGTTTGAGGGTAGCGTGATAGCGAGGCGGAAAAGTTTCCGACCACATATTCCCGTATTCTCGTATGTATATCACTCATTATCATTTCTCATCCTTTGGACTGTAACAGAAAGTAAACCGGAATTGTTCTGATTAAAACACCATTCACATGAACTTTCTGCGAGTGCTTTTTCTGGAACAAGTGCGTCGGGACCCTCGCCATTCACCTCGCGTGGCAATATCCAAAACAAAGAATTGCCACTTCATCGTCGGAAACTACCGAAGACTGACGAGCTTCAAAGGACTACACTTTGTGGATTATATCGCGGATTTGTGGGATGCTCATTGTCCTTAGGAACGGCGCGTAAAACGGATCATTGAAGGAATGGATGACGCAACGTTGGATACGGCAGCGACTTCATGAATGAATCAAAGCCCAAATGAAAGGACGGTTTGCGTAAGTGTTAACGAACCGTGGAGTATAAACTGCTTGCTTAAAAGCTCGAAACAATTTACAAGTTTGATGGACTTTATTGAACTGAAGTGTAAACATCTTAGCGATGTCTGACTCTGCTCCCCAGACCGCGGAAGAGGCCGCACAGCTGTTGAAATCTCTCATTGCGACACGCAGTGGGAAATTAGGAGTGTGTACACGAAAGAGTAACAAAATCAAAGCTCTGTTTGAAACCGGAGATATTGATTAAATTGACGAACTTGCAAAGACGTTGTTGAGCTGCATCGATGATTTTGAATCTGTGCATCAGTCAGTACAAAATCTGCTTGGTGAGGAGGAGAAAGCAACGGATAACGCTGATTGGTATGAACCGAGAATAACGAACTTTAATAACTTTTTTGATGAGGTGGAAGCATGGAAAATTCAACAATATAATCTTGAAACTATTGTGGATCCTATGGATAGTGTATCTAACGTCACTGGAGCTACATCTCGGCGTTCTAGCCCCCACCTCCTCAGCTAAAATAGCGGCAGCGGAGAAGGCTGCGCTTGAGGCGCGCGCCAATGATTTACCTGCATTACATGCGCTTATGCTTGAAGAAACGGTTCTAAAATCCAAAAAGGAACAGATGGAAGTTCAAGTTATGATAGCAGCAGCTGATGCAAGAATTAAAGTGCTGAGTGACAGCGGTGATGCAATGAACGAATATTTAGAAGCAACTAGGCATGATTTTACTGAACCAACTCTCCCTGATGCGTCGGCTATTGAGTTCGCTCCTTTGGCTGCAGTACCCAAAACACCATTGCAAATGGCTGTTAGACACATTCATGGCGGGCCTAGCTTACAAGCTGCTGTACCTCCAGCCTCCTCCTCCAGCCCTCAAGTTCAGTCCAGTCATGATGTAGATTTTCAGATGCTACAAACACAGAAACAGCTCATTGATGTAATGATTATGCAGCAAAATATCTCTCTGTTACCAAAAAGGGAGGTGCCAGTCTTTGATGGCGATCCGCTATCTTTTCAGTCTTTCATCCATGCTTTTAAATATTTGATAGAAGACAAGTCGGATAGCTGCCAGGATAGACTTTATTTTCTAGAACAGTTTACTGCAGGCCAAGCTAAAGACCTTGTGCGTAGCTGTATGCATATGGATTCTCGTAGAGGATATACAGAAGCAAGACAGCTCCTTAAGAAACATTTTGGAGATGAAATTAAAATTGCTAATGCTTACCTGCAAAAGGCTCTGAACTGGAAGTCAATTAAAACTGATGATGGAAATGCTCTTCATGCTTTTGCCTTGTATTTAAGAGAATGCTACAATGCTATGCAAGACCTAGAGTACATGGATGAGTTGAATGTGGCCTCTAACTTGAAACTGCTGGTGTCTAAGTTCCCCTACAAGCTCCGTGAGCGATGGAGAACTGTAGCCGATGAATCCATAAAGAAAAACATCCGCATTCGATTCATACACCTGGTAGAGTTCTTAGAGACCCAGTCTAGCATGTTGCTACATCCTATATTTGGAGACATTAATGACCCTGCTCCAGCCAAGGTTGTAACACCAAGTGCAAGGATGCCAAACACAAGAACCTTTGAAAGGACTTTTGTTACCACGGTAACACCAGCTGAAGAGCAGGTAGCACTACAGCCAGTTCAGACTCAGCCAGCTAACCATCATGTTGTGGGTTTGTCTTCATGTAGCTTCTGTGCAGACAAACATGAAATAACAGACTGTAAAAGGTTCAATTCAAAACCACATGATCAGAAAGTTGACTACCTAAAGAAAAATGGACACTGCTTTGGATGTCTAAAGAAAGGACACCTCAGTAAAAATTGCAATAAGAAAATGCTCTGTCAAATCTGTAAACGTAACCATCCCACCTTGTTACACATCAACAGTGACAATGCAGGGAGAATGCAGATTATGACCGGATTAAACCACTCAGGCAGGCCTCCCCTCAACAGTGCCCTGGTCTCAGCTGAGAAGGCAACAGGGGCCAGCAAGGAGTGTGCGCTAGCCATTGTGCCCGTTCAAGTGAAGGCATCCAAGGGGTCAAAAACCATCCAGACCTACGCCTTCCTGGATCCAGGCAGTTCGGCCACCTTCTGTACGGAGAACATCATGCGCCAGCTGAACACCAAAGGTCGCCAGACTGAAGTGGTCTTGCGGACGATGGGGCAGGAGCGTCTGGTAAAGAGCTATGAGCTAACAGGACTGGAGGTAGGCAACATGGATGGTAGTGTTTACATAGAGTTGCCTCAAGTTCACACTCAGCCAAAAATTCCTGTGTCTAAAGAAAACCTACTTAGTCAACATGACTTGAAAAGATGGCCTTACCTAAATGCAGTTACATTGCAAAGGATTGATGCCAACATTGAGATTTTGATTGGAATGAATGTGCCAAAAGCAATGGAACCTTGGCGTGTGATTAATAGTCAAGGTAATGGACCATATGCAGTCAAAACACTCTTAGGATGGGTGGTCAGCGGCCTACTCAACACATCTGCTATGGAAAAGGATGGCACACCTTCAGTCACAGTCAATCGTGTCTCAATGCAAGAACTGAAGGATCTTCTCATTCATCAATATAACAATGACTTTCCAGAAAGGGATTATGAGGAGAAATTGGAGATGTCTGTGGAGGACAAGAAATTCATGGACGTAACAACAAGGTCAGTCATTCACAAAAACGGTCATTATCACCTACCTTTGCCATTCCGTGATAATGTGTGCTTACCTGACAACAAAGAGGTCTCAGTACAACGTGCAATGGGTCTCTCCAAACGATACGACGCAGCCCGAGACGAGGCTGCGGGAGACAAGGCCGCGGGGGACGAGGCCGCGCAGAGTCGCCACCAGAGCCAGAGACGGCGGCAGCGCCGCCGCAAGAGACGGCGACGCCGCCGCAAGAGACGGCTCGTCCGGAGTATTTTGGTGAAGACCAAGGCCAGCGTCATCCAGAGGCCTATCAGCAAACTTTGCCTGCTCCTGGAAGCTGATCCAGCTTAAAGGCCTTGCATGCTGGGCCAAGCTCATCACGCCCCCTTGCCCCTGCACACACTCACCTACACTGACAAACACCTACGCATGGTGTCCTCACCCACCGACATGCACATGGACTGTTGCATCCACAACGCATTCCCTCTCATCACTGTACATATACATGGACCTCTCATTCTTGCAGCACACTGACACTTGACTCTTGTTGCACCCATGGACATTTGAGCATACACGCGCATACGCACATACATGCATGGACTTTAAGACAAAGGCAAATGTGCATATGCACACACCCATGGACTTTGGGAAACCTTGAGGCCCTATGGACCAAAGGAACTTTGAACTTTGGGGTCTTATGTGGGATCATTGGAAAGGAAAAACAATGTGTATGTATTGACACCATTGATGACAGCCAAGAATGTATTTACATAACAAACTTAAGTTATTATGTATTATGGCTCCATTTAGTATTGGATTGGTAATTGTTTTGCTTGAGCACTAACAATTAGGGGCCAGGATGTAGGAGCCATGTTTGTGGTTTCATGGTTTCTGATTTCTGATTTAGTTTTCATTTAAGTTATGACCACAGTTTGCAAGCCAGGAAAAGAAAAAGGTTATTTATTTATTGACACCTACCTGCCTACGTCATTTATCAGGTGGCACGTAACCCCTCCCCCTTGACTTGCCGGCGTACCGGCTAATTGAATAAATAGTAGGGCTGGGTATCACTAGGTACCCCACGATACGATACTATCACGATATTTTACCCACGATAACGATAATATCACGATACAGCGATTCTGCGATTATCGATATATTGCAAGAAATTTCACCCACGATACATCACGATATATGTGTCACTGAAGAAATTCAGAATTTATTACAAAAACATTTTGTGCAAAGTAACAGAAAATTAGAAAACAAAATAAATGCAGAAAACATTTCATTGCTTAGTTTCATTCGCTCTGTTTACAGTGGATGTATGCAATGGCGAGGCGCACACAGCCTTTAGCCGTGTTCTGTAAATATTCTAGAACACACGGGAGTCCTGGAGCTCTATATCAAAATATTATCATATAGCCTACATGGATATCTATATAATATATATTATAACCGCCAAAAGATGTGTGATCCGATATTATGAATCTCAAACGACCGCGTTGGGTTCTCCGACGTTCCTGGTATTTCAACGTCCTCATCAATGTGAAGTAGACTGAACCACGACAAGGAGGAGAAAGGGATTGTTCCCGGGCAGCGCTTAGGCACCTCCGCCTCCAGCGGTGGTCCCTCTCAGCGGGTCTCAAGCTGGAGACATTCGCCGCCAACAATCCCTTTCTCCTCCATGTCGTGGTTCATGTTCTTGAGGGAGTCAAAGCCAAAGTTCCTTCCCCCCAATTCATTCTCAACCTTGGCTGAGATAACCCCCAATACGAGTCTCGTTGTAGAAATACCAGAGACGAGAGTCCGACAGAACGGTTATCCAAATAACAAGGAAGTGTACAACACTTGCGATACAGTCCTGGAGCTCTATATCTAAATAATATCATATAATACATAGAAATCGATATCATTTAATACATATTATCACGGCCAAAAGCGGTGTGCGCCTCCAGACGATATAATGAATCACAAACGACTTTGTCGGGTTCTGCGACGTCTCTGGTTCTTCCACTTTCACATCAACCTGAAGTCGACTGAACCGCGCGCTGCCGGCTGCCCGCTGCCGGGCGATGGTGCCTCGCGGCAACCGGCGGCATGACGCAGTTCATGTACTTCAGCCAGTCAAAGCCAAAGTTCCTTTCTCCCAATTCCTTCTCAACCATGGCTGAGATAACATAACCCCCACAACAGTCTCGTTGTGGAAATACAAGACACGTCAAAGAACCGACAAGAAACACTTGCGTTACAGTGTGTGTATTCACACAAACACACACACGTGTGGCGCTCGCACGGTCGAGTCTCATTGGCGGGCCAACGTCTCTGGGCGGGCCAGGCAGAGTAAGGGGAGGAGCTGAGATTCCCGATGACGTGAAGAATACAGACATTCCAAATCAGCGCACTTGAGCCTCCGTTTTTTCAAAGGCGAGCAGAACAGCTAGTGCTCGTTTTACACCAAACGCAAGTTTTAGCAATTGGGGGACCATAGGCAGGCTAGGGGAACTCATAATTATGTTAGAAAACCTCATAAAGTGAGATTTTCATGTCATGGGACCTTTAAATATCGATATTTGGCGTCAGCATATCGATAACGTCCCGCAAGACGAAATATCGCGATATGTCGCAGTATCGATATTTTGGCACACCCCTAATAAATAGTGGGTTTAGTTTGAGGGTAGCGTGATAGCGAGGCGGAAAAGTTTCCGACCACATATTCCCGTATTCTCGTATGTATATCACTCATTATCATTTCTCATCCTTTGGACTGTAACAGAAAGTAAACCGGAATTGTTCTGATTAAAACACCATTCACATGAACTTTCTGCGAGTGCTTTTTCTGGAACAAGTGCGTCGGGACCCTCGCCATTCACCTCGCGTGGCAATATCCAAAACAAAGAATTGCCACTTCAAGCCCTTAGAGAAAAAAAGTTTTCCCAAATTGAGTGTCATTTGGACAAAGCCCCTCAGAAGTGTAGCCTGCAAGACCTAATGGTTCAGAATGTGGTGGAAAAACAGTTTTTGAGATAGGAAGGTCCTACCGCCCTGAAATTTTAATACCTTATTCTAGGGCCTAACAGGGACCTCCACACCGAAACTTGGCCCGGTCGGACCCCGAGGGCAGGAAGGGGGGGCCCTTCCTGCCCGAAACTTGGCCCGGTCAGACCCCGAGGGCAGGCCCCCCCTTCCTGCCCTCGGGGTCCGACCGGGCCAAGTTTCGGTGTGGAGGTCCCTGTTAGGCCCTAGAATAAGGTATTAAAATTTCAGGGCGGTAGGACCTTCCTATCTCAAAAACTGTTTTTCCACCACATTCTGAACCATTAGGTCTTGCAGGCTACACTTCTGAGGGGCTTTGTCCAAATGACACTCCATTTGGGAAAACTTTTTTTCTCTAAGGGCTAGAACTCCAAATCTTGGATATGTCGTTCACGGGGCCCCGGGAAATGTGTGTAAACATTTTAGTATCCCTAGCTATCTCGAAAAGGTCGGCAAAGGGGCGTGACCTCCAACAGTACAGTAAATGTACATAAGACAGAGGTTAGTTTCTAGTCCCCATTTTTTGTGGGATGGAGGTGTACATTTGTGGCTAAAGGTGTGTAGACACAGCTGGCCTGTGGCCACGTTTTTGAAGTCGGGGGTCAAAAGGTCAAAAGGAGCCGGCACCACGCCGCTTACGAGATAACAAAAAGTTAATGTGTGTTTCTCTCATAACTTTTTGTCATTATTAAAGAGAGGCCTGATTCTCAGATATGCATGTTGGATGGCTAGGGTGTAGGTCTGGGAAGAACTTCTGGCCAAAATCTTGCAAGCGAGCCGCTGGGTGAGTTGCAACGAGATGGAGCACTTGCTGAGTCATTTCCTGTATGGAGCCACAGGTTGAAGCTTATGCGTCCTTTGAGACCCCCTATGATATACAAGAGACGCTTTACAGCTTACTTAAATGTTGTCGACTCAGTCACCTATTGCATCACTTCCTTTAGGGCTTCGGCCTCCTAATTGATCATTAGGCTATAATTGAATGCCCTCTTTCATATATATATGATACCTCCACCACTGGGACGTGGCAACAATTCTCCAAATCCATATGGGGAGGAGGGGATTCTTGTGGACAGTAGGGGTTTACCCTAGACATAAATAGGAAGTAAAATCAGGAGAAGGAATGACCTCTCACAAATATTTATTTAATAAATTGTTTCAAATAACCCTCCCTCGTTAAATCAATGAGCTTGGTGTTTTGCTTTCAGAAATTAGTTATAGAAGTCTAAACTGCAGAAAATAAACACATCCAAGCTGCCTTTTAAGGATACTTTGGAATATCTGTCTATTTTTCAACCATCGGACCCTAGTTTACGACAAAAACAACCCAATTGACGGCAGCTCCTTTGCCGTGTGGTTTTTAGAGCCACGAGTATTAGAGGGGGCGGTCGATAGCAACCACCATAGCAACCATGACGGTCAAGTGACTGGATTCAGCCCCGTTGAAAAAAATAGAATACCTCCCTACACACTCAGTAGTAGATTAATGATATTTAAATTATTATGACCATGAAGTCTTTATTTGCATGGGTTTACATTTCGTTGTGTAGCATGGAAAAATCGGAGAAACACTCCCATTCAGAATGCATTGGTTTACACTTCGTTCTTTGGAGCACGGTTATTTTTATTTATTTATTTATTTTCCGTTTTTGAGGAGTTGAGGATTTTTCTGCAATAATCCAAAATCCAATGGAAAACCCGTTGGCTTTTTGTCAAGGGAACCGAGGGCGACGCTCACTTCCGGGTTTGCCAACATACGTCATCCCTCTCCACAACTCTATACTGTAAAAACACATGTTCAAGTTGAATGATAATGCATGAATTTATTCTTTATTCTGCCATAGTAACAAGGTAAATAAATGGCAAAAATAGGCTGAGAACGAATTCGTATTTACGATATTAATAATAATAATAATAATACATTTAATTTAGAGGCGCCTTTCAAGACACCCAAGGTCACCTTACAGAGCATATAGTCATCATACATTTTTTTTAAAAAACAAAACAAGACATTGTGTAAAAATAAATAAACATAAGCAATAAGAAATAAATAAAACAAAAACAAGACAGAACAAAACAAAAAAAACAATCTGATATTGTAGCGACCCTGGGACAGTTAAATAGTTTGTGTGTTATGTGTTGCATTGTATTTCGTTGTCCGTTATGCCAGTTGTTCTGTGTGCATGTATTGTAATGTTCTTCTTGTCAATCAGTGTGGGGGCGAATCATTAGGTCAGCTGGGGGAGGGCCTTGGAAGAACACGAGGGTGGGGGCCTGCACGTGAGTGAGACCGTGTTGGTGGTTGCCGGGGTAACCGGGGTTTGTTTTGGGTGGGATTTCTGCCGTTGGTTACGGGTTTCAGTGACCTGGTTTTGGTCCATTAAAAGTTCCTTCAATTACTAATGACTCGACATCGTTATGTCACCGGCGAGGTCATTACAATATGTTCAATAAAACGTAATCAGGGACAAAATACGTTTTTTAGACAAACGTATTTGAGAATGCCGAATAGTTCTCTGGGAACGTAATTTTGATGAGAAAGGGTTGCCCGCACATGTAGAGGGCCTCGTTCGCTCGTTTTGGATAAATTCCAATGGGTCGTAATCTGTGGCGGAACAAACCACCTACGTGGTCGTATTTCCGAGAGGACAGGCTGATACTGGACATTGATTGGTTTGTAGGTGGGCGTGAGTCTAACGTCACCGTTCACCGGTATAGCCTTCATGAATGAATGAAGAAACGTGTGAACATAATTTCCTGCAGCTCAGTTCAGGCAGCCGCCCAGACAACGCACACTTCCCGCTTTGACCACAGCTATAGCCCTAGATAAAGAAATCAACAAAGCAACCCCCGCTCCTACAGTTACCCCGTCAGCAGCTAATTTCTCCTCTTGTGACATGTTGATATAACGTTGGACTATTAACATTACAATCAAACGTACGCTTCCCCGAGAGGTAGACCTATGCCTATATGCTGACAATAATGTGTTATCGAAATTTAACGTAGCCTATTAAGGATGCGTTTCAATTAAATTTAGTCTATGTAATCCAAGAGGTAGCTTAAATAAAGAACAACAAAAATGTTGAGAACGAACCTATTTGCAATATGTTCAATAAGACGTAATCAGGGACAAAATAACGTTCAATGAAACGTTTCCCGAAAGGGAAATATGCCTTACTGACAATAATGTGCTACACGTTGACATTTAACATATTTGGGATACGTTTCAACCAAACATAATCCTAGAGGTAAATGAATGGCAAAAAATAGGTTGACAACGAACGTATTTGCGATATGTTCAATAACACGTATCCACAGCCAAGATACGTTTTTCAGACAAAATACGTTAAATGAAACGTTCCCTGAAAGGGAGATACCTATGCCTTAATGACAATAATGTGCTACACGTTGACATTTAACATATTTGGGATACGTTTCAACCAAACATAATCCTAGAGGTAAATGAATGGTAAAAAATAGGTTGACAACGAACGTATTTGCGATATGTTCAATAAAACGTATTCACGGCCAAGATACATTTTTCAGACAAAATACGTTAAATGAAACGTTCCCTGAAAGGAAGATATGCCTTAATGACAATAATGTGCTATACGTTGACATTTAACCTATCTGGGATACGTTTCAACCAAACATAATCCTAGAGGTTAGTAAATGGCCAAAAATAGGCTGAGGACGAACGTATTTGCAATACGTTCAATAAAACGTAATCGCGGAAAAAATACGTTTTGTGACAAACGTAATTGAGAATGTCTTTCTCTCTCTCTCTCTCTCTCTCTCTCTCTCTCTCTCTCTCTCTCTCTCTCTCTCTCTCTCTCTCTCTCTCTCTCGCTCTCTCACACACACACACACACACACACACACACACACACACACACACACACACACACACACACACACACACACACACACACATATAAACACACGATTAAACCCTAAACTTATCCAACCCTCACACACATTATTGCATTGAACCCATCCACATAGTGCAGACTGTGAGTGTAGCTCCATCTTCAGATATTACTGGGCTGAATTGCAGTGCTTGCAACCGCGGCAGAGACAAACAAATAATTCACAAATTTCCATTAAGGTGTTAGACTGCTTCTCACCCTGAGACACGCATGCATGTTGGACATAAGTCTACTGGTGGTGTCACAGCCCCATATTCACTGCTCTTCCTCTCTTGAAAAAACACACACTCACTCACACACACACACACACACACACACACACACACACACACACACACACACACACACACACACACACACACACACAAACACACACACACACACACACACACACACACACACACACACACACACACACACACACACACACACAAACACAAAACAAAAATTCAGGAATGATTTTGGATCCAAAAGCAGAAAAGGGGATTGGAGCATAGAGAATGAAAAAGGCTTACATTTTCTTTACCAAGACACCTTCTCAGCCACCCACCCACTTCTCATACCCAAATACTGGCCTCAAGTGTATGACTCCCATCTTAGTATCTCTGTCACGTAAGTAGCACATACTCTCGTTTTAACACTCCCTCTCCCTCTCTCTCTCCCACCCTCTCTCAGTTTCTTTATGTCTCCCTCCCCCCTAATACGGTTAACCTGGACCCCATTAGCTATTCTAATGGCAGGGCCCTCTTGGATACCTTGTGCTGCTTTTCAGCCTCTAAGACAATGTTTTCCTCAAACCCCATTAACACCGTAACACCCCCCAAACCAGCCAACCCAACCCCAGCTCAGCACAACCTCCACAACCACCACCACCATCACCAACTAACAGGCGTGAAGCAGAAAGCAACGAGCCATGGGGGAGGAGTGGTTGGATTAGAGAACAAAATGAGGAGAGAGAAAGGGAGAGGGGGAGCAAGAGAGAGAGATGGAGGAGAGGGAGAGGAGGAGAGAGAGAGCAAGTGGGAGAGAGAGATAGCAAGAGAGACAGAGAGAGATCGGGAGAGGGGGAGAGAGAGTGTTGGACAGAGAGCAAGAGGGAGAGAGAGAGAGAGAGAGAGAGAGGTAGAGGTAGAGGTAGAGGTAGAGAGAGAGAGAGAGAGAGAGAGAGAGAGAGAGAGAGAGAGAGAGAGAGAGAGAGAGAGAGAGAGAGAGAGAGAGAGAGAGAGGAATGAGAGAACGTTACATGGTAAGAGTTTGGGGGAGACTCTGGAGGGGGTGTGAAGAGGAGGATTTTTGGAGACAAGATGGGGTACAATAGGGAAGGGGGGAACATAATGAAAGTGAGAGGAGGGGGAATAGTGTTGGCTGATGATGGAGGGGGGGGGGGGGGGCAGAGTGGGTGGGATCTGAGGGGTGGGGGAAACCCAGGGCCTGCCAATATCCTTGTTGAGCAAACAACATTTGCATAGAACTGATGTAGATGGAGTTCTGTCACAGTCATTTGCATACATTTGCATTCAATTAATTCCCTTCTCTATAACAGTGATGATTGTTTTCAACGTGGAAAATAAGTCAACAAAATGAACCGACACACCCTAAACAAAAGTAAACATATTGGCCCAGATGTGTAGGGAGATTGAGGGAATGTTGTAACCATCTGTGAATGTGGGTGTGGGAGAATCTGTGTCGATGTATTCCAGAGCAATTAGGTCAATGTTGACAATTAGGCCAATCACACACCATTTACTAGGCTAAAATTCATTATCACTGTTAGTCCTCTATGATTGTCATATCAGATATAGATATCCATGTATCATATAATTATGCATTCATGATAACCCCAAGGAGGATGGAAATGATAGGGAAGCAGGAAACTGTTCAGAATTATATTTTGAAATATAAGCATATTATGTACCACATAATATGTTTTTTCATCATAAAGCAGAAACAGAAGAAGGACAAGTTCTCTAGAAGAAGGCGTTAACTGCAAGAGACATTGATGAGCACAATTTCATTCCTATGTCAGATATTTGTCTCACCTCTAGAAGACAACAGAGACCATCTGCTCTATCCTCGCTAGTGGAACAGCACATTAACAACAAGGGTCATCTTAAAAAAGAACACTAACATGCAAGGACAAATGAAAAATATTTGAAATTCTGGGGAAATTAAACATTTGTAGTTAAGAACACTAACGGAAGAAATATAAATATGACAGTATTAATTATAAAGGAAAAATGGTTAACGTAGAAGTTCCCCTTAATGCCATACTGTGTCTTGGCAGTCCGATTCTTGGAAACTATTGAGCCGGAATGTTGATTGCCTGAAGAATTTCAGGTGCTGTTCAATGTTGTGTTTCTTAAATGAGTGGCAATGACAGAATGTCATGTTCAGCTTGTTCATTATGCTCTAATCCGGATCGAACTCTGAACCTAAGGATCACCAGTAGGCTACACAGAATTATCCCGTTGAGCCACTGACAAACCTGAACTGCCTGAAGCCTCATTCTCATAATGAAAATGTCGATTGATAACCACACAACATCAAGAAAACTCCAAGCACACATTTCACAAGAGAATTAAGGGCTTTCTTAAAAGAGTACAGATCTGAAAATGTGCACTGTTAATGGTATCCACCTAATGATAGTCGAATGGTAGTTATACAATAACAAAATGGTGATATAGGCAAAATGGGTTGAGACTGTGGACGTTTGGCTTTTCTATGAAATTGTGGGAAAAGTAAACATTTTTAGAGCAGAAGACCAGGGTGAAAAAGATGCATCTGATTTAAGAGATTAATATGACGAAAGAATTTTGAGTCCAGGTCAATCTCGTAAGGAGAAATAAGGCTAGTATATATTTTTTTAAATAGCGCCACCTTTGGGTGCAGTACCGCAATTTGGGTTTATTAGTAGTGGGGGGTATTGGTATCCACCTAATAATTGTCGTATTGTTTTTTTTATACAATAACAAATCGGTCATATAAGAAAAATGGGCTAACTGCTCCAACTTTATTGGCCAATATTTGTCAAATGGAACTAAGTAAAACAAATTCTGTTTGATGATTTTTGTAAGGTTTGGTATAAAGATTGTGTGTGGCGATTTTGGTGAATTTTTTATTATTTTTGTATACTCTCCGAATCAGTTTATCATGTTTTGCTATGAAATTGTGGAAAAAGTATACATTTTTAGGGCATAAGACCCGGGTTTTAAACAGGGTTTATAAATGTGTCTGATTCTAGGGATTAATATTCTAAAATAATTTTGAGTCCAGGTCAACTGGTGAGGAACAATAAGCCTATGATTTTTTACAATAGCGCCACTTTTGGGTGCAGTACCACCAAATTTTGGTTTATGCATTGAGGGGTTATTGGTAACCATACCTAGCCTGGTTCTACCAGACTCTCGTATTTCACTTCATTTAATTTCATTTGTACAGAGAGTCTGGACCTAATCAATTGACAAACGTTACTTGAAGGCGGGTGTCTGTTGAAGTTTAAAATGATTGGATCTGCCCAGTGCCACTCTGGATCTGCCATAACCAATCGCTAACGTTTGGTTGTGACGTATGTCATGCGCCGGGAATCACGCGCAGGTTGTACACAAACCAAACACCTTGCGCGTCTGCACGAAAATGTCCGTCAACGACAGCTGCAGGTTTTGTTCGTCGAATTTAATTTATCAGGGAAAAATTGCACATTGTAAATCAACTACCGACCTACAACAACAACTCAAACTGGCGCACGACTTTATCGTCATTGTTCTCAGACACGCCCTCTGTTCTCTGATTGGGCGCCGCTGTGGCGGCGCCAGAAAACCAAATTACAAACAGCAGGTCCAGACCTAGTACTGAAGGGAAATTCAAATTGAGCGGAAGTACTTAGGCGGGCGGAGCCAGGCTAAACCATACCTGGACAATTCAAGAGTTTTCGACTTACGGTATAGGCTGCAGTATGACTTTTACAGAATTTGAGGGAAGAAAAACGTTACAGAAACAATACGGACCCCTCATTAATCTAAGAAGGGAAAGGAAGAGAAACATTGAACACAGTTAACACAGTTCCGCCACTTATAATTTTTATCCTTCGACAAATTAGAAGGACAGGAGATAACTAAGATACTGCTTTCATGGACATTGGCCATTGATCAAATTTAATTTTTTTGTTTTTCTTCCATCTCTACGTGTGTGTGTGTGTCTGTGTATGATTTCTGGAGAGTATGGGAATTTGCTTGCATGGCCTCTATGCGTATGTTTGTGTGTGTGTGTGTGTGTGTGTGTGTGTGTGTGTGTGTGTGTGTGTGTGTGTGTGTGTGTGTGTGTGTGTGTGTGTGTGTGTGTGTGTGTGTGTGTGTGTGTGTGTGTATAAGTAGGAATTCTTTGCAATTTTGATTGTGCTTTGTGTCTGCGTCAACTATGTGTATGTATGTGTGTGCATGCATAGTCCCTGTGTGTGAATGGGGCGTGTATATGTATTTATGTGTGTGCATGCATTATCCCTGTGTGTGAATGGGGTGTGTATGTGTATGTATTTAGGTGTTTGTAGCCGTTGATCAAAAGGCAAAGCTTATCTTCTGAGGAGAGAGGTAGATGGATCTGAAATTTCAGAGCTGTTCAGACTTCCTCCTCTGTCGCTCCACTCCCATCCCAACCCCACCAACCAGCATACAACACACACATCAAATGTGTTTAAGGGTCAGGCAGACGGACATACTGATAAAATGACTGAGTGAATGACTGATTAACTAACAGACTGACCACCTAACTAAAAGACAAACAGGGATAAATATTCGGCCCTGCCATTTAACAGATTTACTGGCGCACTTCCTATTTGAATGGAGACATTTTATTGATGAAGTTTATTTATGAAATCCTTTATTCTAGACATAATTATTGTGTGTGGCATGTTTGTTATTAGGTGTTAAGTTAATATAAGAGTGATGCATTGTTCTTGCATGCTATTCTGATTGGCCAGACGATTAGCTAAATCCTCTGCATATTTGTATTTTATAAAGACTGGTCAAGTTTGGCCGTACATTCGTACATTACAGGACTGAACTTACAGATTGGTCTTGCCAGGGCCTGGACAGGGTTTTTCCGAGCGGGGGGGGTGTTAAGATATGTCCTCAGTTGTATGTGATGTGGTTTTACATTGATATGTACTGATGTACTGTGTATATGCTTGTGCCACGGGGAGGCGCTATGGCGCAGCATCTGCCTCATTAGTTTATTGTTCCGGCTGAGATGTCGTAGTAGAGTGCGGGAAAATAGCAGCGTGACCGTGAGAATGATGTGTCCGCTGCAGTTACTAAATAAATATGCCGAAGGCTAAAGAAGACTCAACATCTTTTCTTCCGAATGCAACGTTAGCTGCAACAGTACAGTAACACAAACTCAACAGTTTATGGGCCCAGGAGTCGTTCGGAAGATAAGTTTACCACAGACTAGAAAGTCGCAGCCGCAACGGACTGCGTGCTAACGGGAATGCTAACTAAGAAAACTAGCAAGCTAACATGGCGGAACAACGAAGGAGATTGCCTCGACAGACGTTCGACGGAGATGAGACGAAGTATGAGCTTTGGGAGACCAAAATGTTGGGACACTTTCATTTATCAGGGCTAAAGGATACTGTGTTAAGAGAACCGAGGACAGAAGTCGAGATAGCAGCAGATATAAAGAAAAATGCTGACGCTTATGCGGAGTTCATTTTGCTGTTAGATGACAAAATCCTCTCATTAGTTATGAGGGATGCGCCAGATAATGGAAGAAAGGCTCTGCAAATATTGAGAGAGTATTATGCGGGGAGGGGAAAGCCCCGTATAATAAACTTGTACACCACGTTGACATCGCTACACAAGGCTAACGATGAAAGTGTAATGGACTATATCATCAGAGCTGAAACCGCCATCACAGCACTGCGGAACGCGGGAGAAACGTTGGGAGACAGCCTGCTAGTTGCTATGGCTTTAAAAGGATTGCCTGAGAGTTTCAAACCATTCGCAATACATGTGGCACATACAGAAGATAACATCACGTTTGCAGATTTCAAGACTAAACTGCGTAGTTTTGAAGAGACAGAGAAGATAAAAGCAGCCGACTCCAACGATAGTGTGATGAAAACACAAGGGAAAACCGGATGGTTTTCCAACCAAGACGAGCGCGCGTGGCTGGAACAAAGACGACTCAGAGATGGTGTGCTTCAAGTGTGGCACCAAAGGCCACAGAGCAAAAGCGTGTCGACAGAAGACATGGTGCAGTTTTTGCAAAAAGTGACACACATAAAAGACGCCACACGCATGCGTAAGGACAAGGACAGTAAAGACAAAAAGGATGGTGTGAGTAAAGTTTCAGAAGACGCTGAGGAGGACTACATTTTCCAGGTGTGAGACGGAGGGATCCAGCGACAGCCGGCACGCAGCATCCAAGAGAGGGGCCGGATGGTGGACACGGGGGCTACCTCTCATATCGTCACAGACATCACCATGTTTAAAAGTTTCGACTGTGCGTTCAGGCCAGAGACGCACACGGTCGAGCTGGCAGATGGCACCCGGTGCAGCGGGGTCGCTCAGCGGAGGGGAAATGCTGGGGTTTCCCTCATCGACAGCAGAGGACAGCGACACAAGGCGACGCTGAGAGACGCTTTACTTGTACCGTCATACCCCCAATGCATCTTCTCGGTGACGGCGGCGACTGCGAGTGGGGCTACAGTTGTCTTTAAAGAAGGTAAAGACGCCTTGATAACCAGAGACGGTACCAGATTTAACATTCATGTTTATGACAGGATGTATTATTTGCATACTGAAACTGAGTCTAATGATAAGTGTAATGCATGTCACGACATACAAGCATGGCATGAGATATTACAGTAGGGCCGAGATCGTTTATTGGCCTGTGGCATGTGCCACCGCGACCACTGACATACCATGGCATATGCCGTTCTGGAACGGTAACTGCCGTTCTGAAACGGTAACTACCGTTCTGAAACGGTAACTACCGTTCTGAAACGGTAACTGCCGTCGCGACCACTGACATACCATGGCATATGCCGTTCTGGAACGGTAACTGCCATTCTGAAACGGTAACTACCGTTCTGAAACGGTAACTGCCGTCGCGACCACTGACATACCATGGCATATGCCGTTCTGGAACGGTAACTGCCGTTCTGAAATGGTAACTACCGTTCTGAAACGGTAATGCCATGGCATATGCCTTTCTGGAACGGTAACTACCGTTCTGAAACGGTAACTGCCGTTCAGGTGGAACGGTAACTGCAGTTCCCAACAATGGTATGTGACACCAGCATAACTCCTCCGTATAATTTCAAGACAGGTATTGCCATAAATGTAAAGGTATATATATATTTGGTATTTATTGACACAATGTCACAACATAACGCCGTAAATAAAGGGATTTACACGTTTCTCTCGTCCGTGCTGTTGTAAGGATATTTCCGATCTGTTTGTTGTTGCTTTTGTAATGACAGATGCTTTTGAAAACAGCCGGACTTGCTCCGGTGACGGTAGTTATAGCCTAGCCTTCTAGGTGGCGTTTCAGAACGGCAGTTACCGTTCCAGAACGGCATATGCCATGGTATGTCAGTGGTCGCGACGGCAGCTACCGTTTCAGAACGGTAGTTACCGTTTCAGAACGGCAGTTACCGTTCCAGAACGGCACATGCCATGGTATGTCAGTGGTCGCGACGGCAGTTACCGTTTCAGAACGGTAGTTACCGTTTCAGAATGGCAGTTACCGTTTCAGAATGGCAGTTACCGTTCCAGAACGGCATATGCCATGGTATGTCAGTGGTCGCGACGGCAGTTACCGTTTCAGAACGGCAGTTACCGTTCCAGAACGGCATATGCCATGGTATGTCAGTGGTCGCGGTGGCACATGCCACAGGCCATTAAACGATCTCGGCGTCTCTCAGATATTAGGCCACTGTAATTATGAAGGATGTTCTTAAGTTACAGAATGTTGTTGAAGGTATGCAGATCAAGGGCAAAATGGGTAGGCCTGAACAAGAGTGTGAGGTGTGTATTCAGGGAAAGTGTGCCCAAACCAGAAATAGGGACCCTGATACTAGAGCAAAGGCTCCCGTACAGATGGTACACACAGACCTTATAATACATTTAATTTAGAGGCGCCTTTCAAGACACCCAAGGTCACCTTACAGAGCATATAGTCATCAATTCTACTACAATGCGACTCTGTGGCAACAGGACCTTGCAGGTCCTGTTGCCACAGAGTCGATAGATGGCTACAAATATGCGCAGTCATTTACTGACGATTACTCAAGCGCAGTGTTTGTTTATTTTCTTAAAAAGAAAAGTGATGCATTACAGGCTACGGAAAAGTTCCTAGCAGATATATCCCCTTACAGGAAAGTGAGGTGCCTGAGATCCGACAACGGAACAGAGTTTACATGCGGTGATTTTCAGGCACTGCTCAGGAAAAACAATATAAGACATGAAACGTCAGCTCCGTATTCCCCGCACCAAAACGGAACAGCAGAGAGGGGTTGGCGCACTCTTTTTGAGATGGGTAGGTGCATGATTGTTGAAAGTGCGCTACCAAAGCAGTTATGGCAATATGCAGTACAAACAGCGGCAATGGTACGCAACAGGTGTTATTGTGTTAGGTGTTATTGTGTCTTGACACACAACAGGTGTTATGTGTCAAGGACACATCCTTGACCTTGTCTGCTCCATTAATCTCCCTGTACTTGACCTCCGGCCATGCCCCTTTCCCCTCTCTGATCACAACCTTTTACGGTTCTCCATCCTCTCCCCCATCTCCCGCCCCAGCCCCCTTATAGAAATCACCTTCCGTAACCTAAAATCCATTGACCCCCATCATCTCTCTGACCTGCTCTCCTCCACCCTCCCCCTGGACTCAACCCTCATCTCACCTGATGAGCTCACAAACCACCTTAATGCTACCCTGTCTTCCTCCCTCAACACCCTGGCCCCCCTCAAAACCAAAACTGTCTCCTTTAATACCTCCTCACCCTGGTTCACACCTGCACTCCGCAAATTGAGACAAACCGGCCGCCAACTCGAACGACTCTCCAAAAAAACCTCACTCACAGTCCACCATCAAGCCTACAAACTCCACCTCACTGCCTACAAAGACGCCCTCACCGCCGCCAAGTCTGCATACCTCTCCGCCATCTTTTCTGACCCCTGTCAAAACCCCAGAACCCTCTTCTCCACAGTGAGCAACCTCCTCAAACCGCGGACCAGCACCCTCTCCACCTACACCCCAGATCTCTGCAACTCATTCCTCCAGTTCTTCGCCGACAAAATCACTGCAATCAACCATTCACTATTCCCTGTACATAACCCCCCTGCACACTCAATGGCCTCTCCCCTACCCATCTCTCTGGACCTCCCAACACCTCCTCCCCTATGCCTTCTCACCCACTTTGACCTGATTACCCCTCCTGCACTCTCCAAACTTATAGGCTCCTCCAAACCTACTACCTGCTCCCTCGATCCCCTCCCCACTCCCCTGCTCAAGTCCTGCCTCCCCGTTCTCTGCCCTTACGCTCTTCAACTCCTCACTGTCCCATGGAACTGTCCCCTCTGCCTTCAAATCTGCTGCTGTCACCCCCACCCTCAAGAAACCTGGTCTCGACCCCTCCTCCCTCAGTAACTACCGCCCAATCTCCAACCTCTCCTTCCTCTCCAAAACCCTTGAACGCATCGTCACCACACAACTCCAATCCCATCTCCACGCCAATAACCTTTTTGAATCCCTCCAATCTGGCTTCCGCCCCCTCCACAGCACAGAAACCGCTCTCCTCAAATGACCTCCTCATCTCTGCCGACTCTGGTTCCCTCAACTTCCTCATCCTCCTTGACCTGAGTGCAGCCTTCGATACTGTAAACCACACCATCCTGCTCACCAGACTCAGCAACCTCGGAATCGAAGGAACTGCACTTAGCTGGCTTCACTCCTACCTCTCCGATAGATCTCACT
This sequence comes from Gadus morhua, assembly GCF_902167405.1. NCBI lineage: Eukaryota > Metazoa > Chordata > Actinopteri > Gadiformes > Gadidae > Gadus > Gadus morhua. Next base: position 17,078,149 of record NC_044059.1, on the reverse strand, counting down.
TCATCTCCCTCCACAACCACACATCTGCCACAGCCACCGTCACACAAGGTGTTCCCCAAGGTTCTGTACTTGGCCCCCTCCTCTTCATCATCTACCTCCTCCCCCTTGGTCAGTTACTCCGCCATTTCTCCATGGACTTCCACTGCTACGCCGACGACACCCAGATTTACCTCAGCACCAAATCCCCCCACAACCCCCCCCCTCTCCCACATTGAATCCTGCCTGTCTTCACTCACTCTCTGGATGCAAAATAACTTCCTGAAACTTAACAGCAACAAAACTGAACTCCTCCTCATTGGCTCCAAATCCACCCTCAGTAAACTCGCAACCCCCCCCACACTCACTATCGACGGCACCACGGTCTCCCCCTCCCCCCAGAACCGCAACCTTGGCGTAATCTTTGATTCCACCCTCTCCCTTGAACCCCACATCCGCCACACTGTTAAAACCTCCTTCTATCACCTCCGTAATATTGCAAAGATCAGATCCTCCCTCACACCTTCCGCTGCAGAAAGACTCATCCATGCCTTCATCTCCTCCCGCCTTGATTATTGCAATTCACTCCTCGCCGGCATCTCCACCACCTCCATCAACAGACTCCAACTGGTCCAGAATGCAGCAGCCCGTCTCTTCACTCATACTAAAGCACGGCACCACATCACCCCAGTCCTCAAGAATCTCCACTGGCTCCTCATCTCACATCGGATCCACTACAAACTCCTGGTCCTCACCTACAAAGCTCTCCACCATATGGCCCCCCCATATCTCTCTGATCTTCTCTCCCTCTACCAACCCCCCCGGGCCCTCAGATCCTCCTCAGCTGGTCTCCACTCCACCCACACATCAAAACTCCACAGCCTATCTATTTTTGTGCCCCTATGTAAAGCGCTTTGAGTACGTGAAAAGCGCTATATAAATTGAATCTATTATTATTATTATTATTATTATTATTATTATTATAACAGGCGTACAGGGCAGACTCCCTATGAGCTGCCGACCGACAAGAAGCCCAATGTATCCAAAATGCAAAAGTTTGGGTCTGTATGCTACACCTACAAACAGGACAAGGGGAAACTTGATTCCAGATGTGACCAGGGGCGTTTTGTAGGTTACGACAAGAACAGCCCGGCGTATTTGGTGTATCATCCAGATACGAACAAAGTTCAAAAGCACAGGCTAGTGAAGTTTGTGAGCAGGGCAGCTGTGGAAAAACAGACACAGACAGGTGAGCCAGATCCAAGCGATGGTGATGACAGTGTGAGACCCAGGACTAGAGAGATCACCCAGGGGATCAGTAGGAGTACAGAAAATGCTTCAGAGCCAAGTGTACGAAGTAGAAGTGCTCATGGTGATAGTCCAGGTACAGTAACACGGTCTAGAGACCATAATCACACACAGGAGAGTGCCACAAGTGGTGAACCCGAGAGTAGGAGATATCCAGCTAGAGAGAGAACACCGAGTTACTTAGGTGACTTCATAACTGATGACTGTGTTCACGATGGGGTTCATATCACGGTAGACTACTGCTGCAGAGCGGTTTGTGGCAATGGGGCAAGCAATGGGGTCAGCTAACTCAAAGCAATGGGTAAAAGCCATGGATGAGGAAATTCAGTCCTTAAACGAGAACAATACCTTTACCCCGACAGCACTGCCAATAGGCGAGAAGACAGTGGGGGGTAGGTGGGTTTACGCTTTTAAGACTGATGTAGACGGAAAAGACAAATACAAAGCGCGGTTTGTGGCCAAGGGTTACAGCCAGAAAATGGGAGTAGACTATGGGGAGACGTTTTCACCCACGGCAGACCTGACGAGTGTTAGAGTAGTGCTACAGAAAGCGGTACAGGAAAATTTACTCCTGCACCAAATGGACGTAAAAATGGCGTACTTGCACGCCCCCATAGACTATGAGATCTACATCAATCCACCAGAGGGTTATCAAAAGAAAGAGGATATAGTGTATAAGCTAGAGAAATCACTTTATGGTCTTAAACAATCTGGACGCAATTGGAATAGGATTTTACATAATTGTTTAACTGAGAATGGGTTCACACAAAACCTAGCTGACCACTGTGTTTATGCCCAAGAGTCAAATGAAGGGAAGGTGATCATAATCATATGGGTCGATGACTTGAATATTGCGGCAAGCAATACAGAGAAACTGAAAAAGGTGAAAGAGATGCTGGCAGAACAGTTTAAAATGAAAGATTTAGGCAAACTAAAACATTTTCTGGGTATCGATTTCAGTCAGCCTCTCCTGGAACCGTCACCTTATCGTGGTGGAGAGGTTTGCGTGTCCCTGTGAACCTGAGAGCTGTGTTGTCTGGAGCCTTGTGCTCCTGGTAGGGTCTCTCATGGCAGAGTGGTCTCAGGTGAGGGGCCAGACTAAGAATGGTTCAAAAAACTCCAATGAATAACTGTAAAAGAGGAGATGTGACCCGGCCCGGAGGAAGCCCGGGGCCCCCGTCTGGAGCCAGGCCCAGACGGAGGGCTCGATGGCGAGCGCCTGGTGGCCGGGTTTGCCACGGAGCCCGGTCGGGCACAGCCCGAACAAACCACGTGGCACCCCCCCTCTCTTCATCCCATGGGCCCACCACCTGTGGGAAGACCCGTTGGGGTCGGGTGCGCAGCCACATGGGTGGCAGCGAAGGTCAGGTGTCTCGACGGACCAGACCCGGGCGGCAGAAGCTGGCTCTGGGGACGTGGAACGTCACCTCGCTGTGGGGAAAGGAACCGGAGCTTGTGAGGGAGGTGGAGCGCTATCAGTTAGATCTGGTGGGGCTTACCTCCACGCACAGTCTCAGCTCTGGTACCGTACTCCTGGATAAGGGTTGGACTCTATTCTTCTCCGGAGTTGCCGAGGGCATGAGGCGCCGGGCGGGTGTGGGGATACTCATAAATCCCCGGCTGAGCGCCGCGGTGTTGGAGTTTACCCCGGTAGACGAGAGGGTCGCCTCCCTGCGCCTAAGGGTTGTAGGGGGGAAAACTCTGACTGTTGTTTGTGCGTATGCACCAAACAGCAGCTCAGAGTACTCGGCCTTCTTGGAGACCCTGAATGGAGTCCTGTATGGGGCTCCAGTAGGGGACTCCGTAGTTCTGCGGGGAGACTTCAACGCCCACGTGGGCAACGATGGAGGCACCTGGAGAAGCGTGGTGGGGAGGAACGGCCTCCCTGATCTAAACCCGAGCGGTCGTTTGTTATTGGACTTCTGTGCTAGTCATGGATTATCCATAACAAACACCATGTTCGAACATAAGGGTGCTCATAAGTGTACCTGGTACCAGAGTACCCTAGGCCGAAGATCGATGATCGATTTCTTGATCGTGTCATCTGATCTGAGGCCGCATGTTTTGGACACTCGGGTAAAGAGAGGGGCGGAACTGTCAACCGACCACCATCTGGTTGTGAGTTGGATCAGGGAATGGGGGAAATTTCCGGATAGACCTGGTAAGCCCAAACGAGTAGTGCGGGTGAACTGGGAACGTCTGGAGGAGGCCCCTGTCCTAGGTATCTTCAACTCACACCTCCGGCTGAGCTTTTCTGGCATTCCTGTGGAGGTTGGGGGCATTGAGCCGGAGTGGGCGGTGTTCAAAGCCTCCATTGCTGAAGCTGCGGTGGCTAGCTGTGGCCTCAGGGTCTTAGGCTCCTCAAGGGGCGGTAACCCTCGGACACCGTGGTGGACACCGGTGGTCAGGGAAGCCGTCCGACTGAAGAAGGAGGCCTTCCGGGATATGATATCCTGGAGGACTCCTGACTCGGTTGCAAGGTACCGACAGGCTCGAAGGGCTGCAGCGGCTGCCGTGTCGGAGGCTAAGCAGCGGGTGTGGGAGAAGTTCGGAGAGGCCATGGAGAAGGACTTTCGGTCGGCACCAAAGTGTTTCTGGAAGACTATCCGGCACCTCAGGAGGGGGAAACGGGGAACCATCCAAGCTGTGTACAGTAAGGATGGGACTCTGTTGACCTCAACTGAGGGGGTCGTCGGACGTTGGAAGGAACACTTTGAGGAACTCCTGAATCCGAATAACACGCCCTCTATGTTGGAGGCAGAGCTCGAGGTTGATGGTGTTTCGTCGTCAATTTCCCTGGTGGAGGTCACTGAGGTAGTCAAACATCTCCGCAGTGGCAAAGCCCCAGGGATTGATGAGATCCAGCCAGAAATGCTAAAGGCTCTGGGTGTTGAGGGGCTGTCATGGTTGGCACGCCTATTCAACATCGCGTGGGAGTCGGGTACAGTGCCAAAGGAGTGGCAAACCGGGTGGTGGTTCCCCTGTTCAAAAAGGGGGACCAGAGAGTGTGTGCCAATTACCGGGGTATCACACTTCTCAGCCTCCCTGGTAAAGTCTACTCCAAGGTGCTGGAAAGGAGGGTTCGGCCGATCGTCGAACCTCAGATTGAAGAGGAACAATGCGGTTTTCGCCCCGGACGTGGAACTACGGACCAGCTCTTCACTCTCGCAAGGATCCTGGAGGGGGCCTGGGAGTATGCCCATCCGTTCTACATGTGTTTTGTGGATCTGGAGAAGGCGTATGACCGGGTCCCCCGGGAGAAACTGTGGGAGGTGCTGCGGGAGTATGGGGTAAGGGGGTCTATCCTCAGGGCCATCCAATCTTTGTACTCCCAAAGCGAGAGCTGTGTTCGTGTTCTCGGCAGCTCGTCAGTTTCGTTCTCAGTGGGTGCTGGTCTCCGCCAGGGCTGCGCCTTGTCACCAATCCTGTTTGTGATATACATGGACAGGATATCGAGGCGTAGTCGTGGTGGGGAGGGGTTGCAGTTCGGTGGTCTGAGGATCTCGTCACTGCTTTTTGCAGATGATGTGGTCCTCATTGGATCATCGGCCTGTGACCTTCAGCACTCACTGGATCGGCTGGCGGCCGAGTGTGAAGCGGCTGGGATGAGGATCAGCACCGCTAAATCTGAGGCCATGACTCTTAGCAGGAATCCGGTGGATTGCTTACTCCGGGTAGGAAATGAGTCCTTAGCCCAAGTGAAGGAGTTCAAGTACCTCGGGGTCTTGTTCGCGAGTGAGGGTACTATGGAGCGTGAGATTGGCCGGAGAATCGGAGCAGCGGGGGCGGTATTGCGTTCGCTTTACCGCACCGTTGTAACGAAAAGAGAGCTGAGCCGCAAGGCAAAGCTCTCGATCTACTCGATCTTGATGACCGAAAGGACGAGATCGCGGGTACAAGCGGCCGAGATGAGTTTTCTCAGAAGGGTGGCTGGCGTCTCCCTTAGGGATAGGGTGAGAAGCTCAGCCATCCGTGAGGAACTCGGATTAAAGCCGCTGCTCCTTTACTTAGAAAGGAGTCAGTTGAGGTGGTTCGGGCATCTGGTAAGGATGCCCACTGGGCGCCTTCCTTGGGAGGTGTTTCAGGCACGTCCAGTGGGGAGGAGACCTCGGGGAAGACCCAGGACTAGGTGGAGAGATTATATCTCAACACTGGCCTGGGAACGCCTTGGGATCCCCCCGTCAGAGCTGGTCAATGTGGCCCGGGAAAGGGAAGTCTGGGGCCCCCTGCTTGAGCTGCTCCCCCCGCGACCCGACCCCGGATAGGCGGATGACGATGAGGATGAGGATGAGGATTTCAGTCAGGCAGATGGATGTATAAAGATGTCACAGGAAAGGTATACTAACAAGATACTACAGCATTTTAATATGCAAGACTGTAGGATCAGAGAGACACCCTGTGAGCAAAAGCTAGAGTCTACTGTGAATGAGGGAAGAGTGACTTTGATGTATTGTTCTACTGATAACATGGTTGCTGATGTGATGACCAAACCTGTGAATAAGTTGAAACTGGAGAATTTGGGGATTTATATGTGTATGACAGGGGTTCACATTCATTCTGTTTTTGTTTTGTTTTTGCTTAAGAGTATAGCAACCTGAGTTCAAGTGGGGGTGTTAAGATATGTCCTCAGTTGTATGTGATGTGGTTTTACATTGATATGTACTGATGTACTGTGTATATGCTTGTGCCACGGGGAGGCGCTATGGCGCAGTATCTGCCTCATTAGTTTATTGTTCCCGCTGAGATGTCCTAGTAGAGCGTGGGAAAATAGCAGCGTGACCGTGAGAATGATGTGTCCGCTGCAGTTACTAAATAAATATGCCGAAGGCTAAAGAAGACTCAACATCTTTTCTTCCGAATGCAACGTTAGCTGCAACAGTACAGTAACACAAACTCAACAGGGGGGTTTGGTTTCTTTTCGCTGGTTTCGTATATTTTTATTAATTAATTAAGGGCGCCACCAGAGGGCGCCCCCGACACATTTGCCGCCCTAGGCAATCGCCTAGGTCGCCTATGCCGAGGGCCGGGCCTGGGTCTTGCCTTTGTCATCAGGTTGGTTGTCCGCATTAGGCGACAAGGGACCTACTCTCTGAAAACTTGCAAAAATAATGCGTAAGGCATTAGTGGTCCTCCTGGGGTATCCTTCTTGTGGGTCCTCAGAAGGCTAAAGAGGCCAATTCTGGGGCCACATACTTTATTACAGTGTGGGCATGGATGTGAGGTGCCAGGGGTAGGGATTGGGAGGGCCTGTTTGGTGGTGAACCTCTCCTTCCTTTGCTGCTGCTTGAGTTTTGCAGCCTGTCGGAGTTGGTCCTCATGGTAAGTGGCACCTTCTTTTAGGCAGTTTCTCCAGGTGGATTTGTGTCGTGCAGTGTCCTCCCAGTTTAAACTGTTAATGTTGAATTTTTGGAGGTTTGTCCCAATATTGTCCTTCTAGCACTTTTTCTGGCCTTCAGGTGCACGGTGGCCAATTGAAAGCTGGGAGTAGAGTACCTGCTTTGGCAGGCATTCGTATGACGTGGCCTGTCCATCGCAGCTCATGCTTTGTGATAGTGGTGGTGATGTTGTGTATGTTTGCAAGTCAGTGCCATCAGAATGACAAGTCCTTGTGTCATTGTGTACAAAAGTCAAATTGCTTAGTCATGTTGTCAATATAACAGTGTACTCTGCAGGGATATTCTAATGTGAAATATGGCTAATGTTTTGAAGACAGTTTTTGTAAATTGTAAGTTACACCTTAGTGTATGTGGGAGATTGATTGCAAGAGAATGGACAAGATTCACATTTACGCTTTGACTGTTTGTGCTGTAATTTGTTGAAGACATTGCTAGCAATGTGAACATAGGACAATCTCTTTAGGGTAAACTGTACATGCATTGCTGTAGGAATTACAGTGCATTCTTCCTATACCTCCTGACATTCCTGGATGTTGGGCCACAAATTCTCGGTAACCCTTCCTTTTACAGTTTCCTAATTACTAGGTGTTTACCCGGTACATACATGGTAAATCATAGTGTATTACTGGGTAATTACCACTGGTAATAAGAAGGTAAATATAGAGGTAGTTACCCGGTAAATACATGGTAAATCATAGTGTATTACTGGGTAATTACCACTGGTAATAAGAAGGTAAATACAGAGGAATTATCCGGTAAATTATAGCGTATTACTGTGTAATTACCACTGGTGATAAGAAGGTAAATACAGAGGAATTACAGCTGAAGTACTAAGTAAAACCTCCACTATTACCCATCACCTCAACTAAGTACCGTGTAGTTGTAACTGTTTAAGGTTGGTAATTACTCAGAAATTGTGTACTTTAGGGCTGCAACTTCGATTATTCTATGAATCGGATAAAAAAAAGAAACATTTGTAATTGCCGCATCTTTATTCAAAAAATGAACATAACTTCAAATTCACATAGCAGACTGAAGTGTAAAAACACCAGGTTATTGCTCCAATGTCCCGGAACTATTAAAAGTAATATTAAATGATATAAAAATAAAAATACATAACTGGGATAACACAAAAAAAACATACAATGTATGATACATTTATATATATACAGTATATAAGGAATGTCGATTGGTTAACCGGTCAACCGATAAGATCTTTAACCGGTAAATACTAATGTTTAAAAATAAATTAAATCATGTTAATTTCTCTCAGATGACAGGAGATCATTAATTTTTATTGATATTGATACCATTTTCGAGACTCCTTGAAAAATAACTTGTATTATTGCTTTAATTGCTGATATGATGATCATAGTTCAAGATTGGGCGTTCAACTGGTCATAATTCTATCTTTACTATCTATTTTATATTGCTGGGAAAACAGGTTTTCGCCAAAATCTCATTTCTTTTTTTTTTGGGTTACATTTGAACACATCAATCATATTACTGAGCCGACCTGATCACATCACATTTGACACTGTTTGCGACTTTTTTATTATTCCTGCCGATTTTAACATGGATTTAAAAACTGGATTACTATTTTTAACTGACGGGACCTTGTACACCATCTGGTTGTGTGATTACTACCGCTGCTTTGAAAGACTGTTGATGCATGCGGTGCCGATGTCATGCCAAATTTGTACCGGCTGCCAAATTTGTACCGGGCGCGTCAGCCATACGTAATCCACTCCAAATCTGCCTGGCAACAGATGATCGCTTCGTCTGTTGCCTGGCAACGGACGATCGCGTCGAATGACGTGAACATTCGCGAACCTTCTATCTAGCGATCCCAGTGGTGTATAAAGTACTCAAAAGCCATACTTAAGTAAAAATACAGATACCTTACTGGAAAATTACTTAAGTAAAAGTAAAAGTCACCTTTTAGAATAGTACTTAAGTAAAAGTATTAAAGTATCTGATCTTTACTGTACTTAAGTATCAAAAGTACTTTTCTGATATTAAATGTACTTAAGTACTGAAAGTAAAAGTACAAGTAACTGCTGTTAATAAAAAAGCAAAGGGTCAGAATTTTGAGAATAATGGAGTTTATTTCAACTAACACAAACACAATAGGCAAAACTCCACAAGGCCATAAACACTTCCGGTCCAACCTACCTCCAGGACCTCCTCACCGCTCATTTTAAATCAAGGAGACTCAAACCTCCTTGCAGTGTTAAAGTGTGCTATACAAATTAAATTAATTATTTATCATTATTAAAACAGCACCGAAAGTGTGTGTGTGTGTGTGTGTCTGTGCGTGTGTGTGCGTGTGTGTGCGTGCGTGTGTGTGCGTGCGTGTGCGTGTGTGTGTGTGCGCTGGTACACGTTACTTAATATTGATTTTGGTGTCATCCAGGATCGCGGATTTTCGGAAAACTTAAGTCCCTGCCCAAAAAGGGTATTTAAATTAGCTTTGTAGCAAAAATGGCACATATACAGCGTATTGAAGTGTATAAGATAGTGTTGTAATACTGCGTGTACAAACCAGCCTGATACAAACAGTAGAATTTTGATAGCCCTTGCCCTCGTCCTAGCCATGCATTTGTGTGTTGACAGTCGTAGGAGTTTTGATCGACGTAGCAACAATAACTAAGCAAGGGGGCTTTGTGAACGTGCGCTGGGACAGCTGATTCGCCAAACAGGGTCGCAGTCTGTGTTCTACCACAGTCCCCAACGTTATTCTCATATCTCTCTTTTTTTCTAAAGATGAGTTGATTTTGTAACGAGTAACGAAGGTTTCAAGGGAAATGTAGCGGAGTAAAAGTATCCGTTTTCTTCGCAAAATGTAGCGAAGTAAAAGTAAAAGTACAGAGAAATATAAGTAGTAAAGTAAAGTACAAATATCCAAAAAAACTACTTAAGTACAGTAACAAAGTATTTCTACTTCGCTACTATACAACACTGAGCGATCCGTTATCTGTATTGTGCTATTTCGTCCTTGACCTGCTTTAAACACTCAGTTTACTTGCTAAATTTGATTAAACAATTAAATACAATACAAATATAAAGTAAAAACAAGTGTTATCTGTAATGATATCAACATCAGTTATTAGACCGTCACACGGAGCATGCGCAGTTGGATTGGCGCGCTGCATGTTGATGTCTGTTCCAAGATACATCGGCTGTGTCCCAATTCCTAGGACGCATCCTTCGAAGGCTGCATTCGAAGGATGCGTCGACGCCGATTGCGTCACAGCGACGCGCCAAGTGCTGTCCCAATTCCAAGGGTCCTTCAAATGCAGCCTACGAATGCAGCCTTCTTTTCCCGGATTTGAAGGATGCATCGGCTGTATCCTTCGCGGCCCAACGTATCCCCCAACGTTATCCCTCCCAAGATTCATTGCGCACTCAATCAATGGAGATGGCGGAGAATGGCGATTTAAGTTTTGCATTTAAATGTAAGTATTTGGTTTCTAGTCACTCGAGTATTTAACGATACAAATGTTTAAAAAAACAAGGGCCCTTAAAACTTTTTTCATTGAAGTAATAGGCAATATAAGTTAGGTAACGTTACAGTTAGTGACGCTGTAACGTTAACTAAGAACACCCGTCAAGCCCTGTAGTTTCAAATAAGAGGTCAAAATGGTTATATTTACCGAAATTGTGGCGATTATATAGATAATTTGCTATTCTGTAACGTTAGATAAATGGACCAACGCGAACACAGGTTGTGGACCGTTTTCAGACCGTACCGTTACAGACGTTGGGATTGATTACACAGTGAACTTGGTTATTTTGCTATTTAAGCTGCTTTTGTTTGGTAGTGTAAAGCAAAACTAATTCTAACATTTGGTTTTGGTTTAGGGAGCCAGCAGCATACTGCTCGATTTATTCTATTGAGGGGGGAGAACGATGAGCGGTTCACCGGGGTGAAATAGCCTACTCAGCAAGTGTGGCTTGGGGGTAAGGAAACAATCGTTTATTTATATTGTTAGTTTATAAAAATTATTATAGGCCATTTATCTGTCTACATTTGACCATCTTGTAAAGGTTAGTTAAATTAGCCCTCATTAAACAGCAGGACAGATGCAACATCCCCAGAAATCTGTTCCAATTTGTTTTGATACTGCTGTTGTTGTTAACTGCCATGATTGATTTCCTCTGCCTTAGGATTGCAAGTATCCAGGGTCAGGAGAGGGGGTAGGTGGGAAACCCGGTGCTGCCACTTGGCCCTGGTTTGTCCCCATGGATGAGGTATTGGGACAGAGGCATTCCACCAACCCCCCTGTCTTAATTGCCTTCATCCCTGAGAACACACCAGGGCCAAGTACAGCAAGTACAGCAGTGGGATCTGGAGGAGGAAAGACAGCGAGGGCCAAGGTCCAGAAAGAGGGACAGAGATGAAGACATGTTCCAGAGTCGCTCACTATCTTCCGAAAAGGACTCAAGACTCACCTGTTCAGAGTCCACCTCGACTGCATAGCCACCCTCCCCCTTCTGGCAACCATTGTACACTGTGTTGTATTGTATTGTATTATAGTACTTAACTGTGTAGCAACTGCAGTAGTTGCTATCATGGCTGTAACACGGGGAATTGATTAGCCTAGCGATTGTGGTACTTGCACTTGGTTCTATGAACATCCTTTCTGTACCGACAGCGATATATTGATGCACTTCTTATGACAAATGTACTTATTGTAAATCGCCTTTGATTAAAGATTAAAGCGTCTGGTAAATGCCCTAAATGTAAATGTAAAATGTAAATGTTCCAGTTAATAAAAGAGGACATGAGGCTACAAAGGGGGGAGGCAGAGGAGAGAAGAGCCCAGGGAAAGAATGGATAGGTTTTTCTCATTTTTGGAGCGTTTGGTGGACAAATAACTTATGTTCTGTTATATTTAAAAGATTGTTTATTATTATTTACATATTTATTGAAACTAACTTATTTAACTAACTTTTTTGATTAACTATTTATTAAAACCCTTACTAACTTTTTTGTATTGACTAATGTATTCGTATATAACTTATAAAACATACAACAATAAAACTATTTACAACAAACATTCATGTGACTATTTACAACAATTATTATAAAACTACTATATACAAAAACATAATGATCAATAATAATTTTTGTTGGTTTCTTTTTTTCGCGCTGTCCGGTTTAACTTCTGTTTACTAACAGGTCAGTTCAGCTGTCAGGGTTGCTAGGTGACAGGAGCAGCGCGTGGTCACGCAAGGTAAAGGGCGGTAACGGTTTGTTACGTAAACCAGAAATGCTCCGTAGGCTAGACCGTCCCATTTCTTCGGCCTTCGGAGTGTCCTTCGCGGTCTACGAAGGCCGCATCCTTCGAAGGACGCGGTCTACGAAGGATGCGTCCTATGAATTGGGACACAGCCATCGTGTGTTTATTAAGGAACCCAACAAAACATTACATTATCTAGCGATCCGTTAACTGTATTATGTTATTTCGTCTTTGGCAACATGAGCGCGAATGTTTTTTGAAACCTGCCCGGCAACGGACGACGCGATCATGTGCTGCCATGCAGGTTTGAAATGGATTACGTATGGATGACGTGCCCGGTACAAATTTGGCAGCCGGTACAAATTTGACATGACACCGACTCCGAGCCCGTCTGCACATTGTCTGCAGCAGCAGCAGCTGACAGAGTTTTCGATTGGACTAGACTGAGTTTAAGGAGTTTTTTAACCCAAAGACAGTGAAGGTACAAAACTTTTATGTCGGCCTACAGTCTAGTGTTAAGTTATGACCAAAATATATGCTGTGGTCACTCACACTAAAGCTCTCTGTGGGCGTGCATGAACCATCCTGTCGGCGGCTGGCTGTAAACAGTGCCGGGCCTACGAGTGATGTATTAATCGCGCGACTCAACGAATCGATGACCAAATTCGTTGCCAACGCTTTTAGGAATCGATTGTTATCGATTCGTTGTTGCAGCCCTAGTGTAGAAACAATTCCATGGTAACGTCTCTGCCACCAGTCTGTGAATGTAATTTGTTGACGGTCCCTAAAACAGGTAGCAGCCAGAACGTAGATGACGTTGTTGCACAGACATCGATAGCGACAACATGTGTTTGTGATTTTTCGCGATACGGTGTCCTAAACTGTCCTCAACACCCGTAATGTATTGCACTTGTGTTGATGAATCAGTTTGGGTGGTAAACCGAATATCCGGCGAATATCAAACCGGAGGCTAACTTGCACCTGTTGAGGCAGTATGCTCCGGTAGAGCTGCTCTTTATTATCGCGCTAACCGGGGCTAACAGAGCCTGTCTCTTCCCGTCCTATTAAATGTACTTATGGGAGAGAGACCGATTAAATCCGGATATTTTAATAAGGTGGGTGTTATAGGTTTTAAACAACATGTCCGAGTTGTTTGTGACAGAAGCTCCGCTAGCTTGATGCTAAAGTGCTAACCGGAGCTAACAGCCTGTCCCCTCCCGTCCCATTAACTGTATTTATGGCTATTCCTTTTTCTCTTTTTAATATGACCAAACACAATGGCCAGAGGATCAGCATCCTTTCTTAACTGATAAAAAAAATAATCTTTGAGTTCTACATGTTCTAGAAATGTTCATTAATTGACAGTCCTAATGTTTATTTTCTTGTCTTCTGATTCTTTATTACAGTATGGAAGGGGAGATTTGGAGGTATCTGGTCAGGCCTTTGTCAGCCTACAAATCCCAGATGTGGAGACTGCAGGGATATCTCACGGAGAGGACACTAAAGACCCATCTCTCATTCATCGAGTGGACTCATTGGTTTGCGAATGACCACAAAGATGCTCCCATGGGCAGATTGCTGCATGGCATTTGCCACTTATTCAAATTGTAGAGGTTGAAGCAGTCTTCATTGTGGTCACTTGCCATAACACTGTCATGTGTTTTATCAAAACAACATCAGTAACATTTAAATTGAGTTGATGTGGACGGCTCTTTTTTTTTGTCCGATTTTTTCAGTGTTCAGTGCCTGTTTGTGAGATATGCATTGTTTGAAAGATAAGCCTTTGATTTTGTTTAATTTTAATATGCCTTTCATCAACAGTGGTTTGGGGTTTTACAACAACAATTAAAATGATTAACTACTGGTGAACGAAGTTGCAGAACATATATGGTACAAGTTTGTGTTGATTGCATGGAAAAGGGAATAACCAGTTATAACTTATATGGTAAGAGCCTGGTAATACCATGGAAACAAACCAGGCTTCCATTTACACTACAGTTTCAGCTTACTCAGTGGTTAAATTGTCATGTTTTACTTAGTAACGTCGCAGAACGCACATGGTACAAGTTGGTGTTGACTGCATGGAAAAGGGACTTATGTATTACAAATTATATGGTAAGAACCTGGTAATACCATGGAAATAAACGAGGCTTCCTTTTACAGTACATTTTCAGCTTACTTACTTGGTAAACTGTTGTGTTTTACTTGGTAACGTCGCAGAACGTGCATGGTACAAGTTTGTGTTGACTGCATGGAAAAGGGAATAATGTATTACAAATTATATGGTAAGAACCTGGTAATACCATGGAAACAAACAAGGCTTCTTTTTACAGTACAGTTTCAGCTTACTTACTGGGTAAATTGTCGTGTTTTACTTGGTAACGTCGCAGAACGTACATGGTACAAGTTTGTTTTGAGTGCATGGAAAAGGGAATAATGTATTACAAATTATATGGTAAGAACCTGGTAATACTATGGAAACAAACGAGGCTTCCTTTTCAGTGGCGTCTTTGCATTTGGGGCCAGTGGGGCACGGCCCCACCAGAGAACGCTGCCGTGCAGGACACGATTATACTTTTATTTTTTTTTTCAAAAATGTCATTGAGCATAAGTTAATAATACATTAATTGTTTATAATTAATTACATGTCCGCAGTTTTAATTTGATGAACGCAATTGTTGTAGTAACGAACTATTTCACACACAACTACTACACTGTAGTAGTTGTGTGTGAAATAGTTCGTTGCTCCGTCTCGTCATTTCCGCTCGGTGGGGCACAGCCGAGATGGCCCCGTCTGCTGCAGTGTAGAACACTGGTGCTGTTGCGCGAGCAAGCGCGTGCGCAGCGCCCGCTTCTGTTTCGGCGGTGGGGCCAGAAGTTTAGTGCCCCAAAGCTCTTCTCATTGGCTGATTTGTAGAAAGGGCGGGGTTTACGGCGGGAGCCGATCAGATCTTGCTAGCTGGCTAACGTAGTTACTGCAGTTACTGTTACAGTAAATAACAAATGGACGTTTCATTCATTAAATGATGAATCGTGTTGAGTATCTGTCTCATGTGAGATTTAGCACTTGAACAGAAGTTGGAGATAAAACGTTTGGGACCACATCGCCCGACGGATTTAATCATTATTCAAGAGGGAAAGGACAAGAATAGATCGTTCAACCAGGAGTGGTTCAAGCGGAAAAAAATGCTTGTGTTTCACCTCAGCCACACAAAGGAGACCAGACAGCACTGTCCTTAAAGCACAGGTAATTACCATCTTAGCCCAAATTTACTTAAATTTTCACCCAGGATTATCCAGGTCTGAATAGGCAACCACTCTATCAGGCTAGATTCATTGTTAATTGTACAGTATGGTGGCCTGCAAACTTAATGCAACTTAAACCATACTTCTTCTTTTTTTGGTATATTGTGAGTGGTGGCTTTGTATATTGATTGCTGTGTAAAGGGTGTGCGCCGTTGTGTTTTTATTGTTGCCACGTTGTTGTTTTCTTGAGTTTTGATATTGTGAGATCTTGAACGCTGCCATTTGGTGGTGCTATTGCTATAATAGCCTAATATATGTCGTCAGATTCGCGTTTGAGTGATGGCATTATTCAGCTGCAATTTTGGTCCCCTCTGTCACTTGCTACTGTTTTTTTTGTGATGGTAGTAATATGTGGTATTTCTGGATTGCGTTATAATATTTTCCTGCATGGGCCCCACCAGAGTTTCCAAACCAAAATCGCCACTGTTCCTTTTACAGTACAGTTTCAGCTTAGTTACTGGGTAAATTGTCGTGTTTTACTTGGTAACGTTGCAGAACGTACATGGTACAAGTTTGTGTTGACTGCATGGACAATGGAATGTATCAATGATAAATTATATGGTAAGAACCTGGTAATACCATGGAAACAAACGGCTTCGTACCCAGCAGTTAAGAAGATGTACCATGACACTAGAGGAAAACTGCTCCTACAGAGGTTGTTACCAGGTAAGTATTTCCAAAGTGGTAAATCAAATAAACCCTTTCTAAATGGGTGTAACTATTAATAATAACTAAGAAAAAGTAATTTATTGAAATGTACTATGTTGATTTCTAGATAGTACATCATTAAACTTGGGCTGTTAACATAAACCTTGGATAACTACAATTGTAACTTGAATTAATAGGTGTTACTAAGAATTGGTTGCTTTATTTCCTAGGAAGTACACAATATCGGAGTCATTACCAACCTAAAACAGTTACAACTACACGGTACTTAGTTGAGTTGATTGGTAATAGTGGAGGTTTTACTTAGTACTTCAGCTGTAATTCCTCTGTATTTACCTTCTTATTACCAGTGGTAATTACACAGTATTACGCTATAATTTACCGGATAATTCCTCTGTATTTACCTTCTTATTACCAGTGGTAATACACTATGATTTACCATGTATTTACCAGGGAAACTACCTCTGTATTTACCTTCTTATTACCAGTGGTAATTACCCAGTAATACACTATGATTTACCATGTATGTACCGGGTAAATACCTAGTAATTAGGGGACCGTAAAAGGAAGGGTTACCAAATTCTCATTCTCACGCAGCCTTACTCCTCTTCCTCTTCTTCTCTCTGACTGTTGACCCCGTCCAATTCCTGGTCTTTCCATTGTCAGACAATGTAACATTGTGTTGAGCTCCAGCTATATATACTTGCCAGTTTATGGTTCTTGAGATGCACCTTTGAGCTATTTCAGTAAACTGGTTGATCGTTCGTTGATCTAACACAGCAATTTAGCAATTCAGGACAGATTTAGAACTTGACATATTATGACAACTTGTGCAACCATTTAGCAAGTAATGACTCATGCAATGAACTAATGCCTATATGTTGTGGGGGTGAGACTATTCAGTAGAGACCCATCACAATACATTTTGATCAGCATGACATAAGCAATTGATAATGTAGGAAAGAGCAGAGAATTGATCATCTTTTGCATGAATGTACCAAAGCATTTGCAATTTGTTCAAATAAATGAGAAACTGCTTTTTTGATTAGATTAGATTAGATTAGATTAGGCTTTATTGATCCTTTTGGGATGACTCCCTCAAGGAAATTGATTGTCCAGTAGCTTACAGAAGAAACACAACACAATATTAAATTATATACAATATAAGATAAACAATACACTCTTAGATAACTATAAAAAGTAAAGTAAAACAAAAAGTAAACAGTAAACAATAATTATAATAATAATAATAATATAAGATAAAGAATAAACTCTTAACTAACTAACTATAAAAAGTAAACAAAAACAGTAAACAGTAAACAATAAACTCTTAGCTAATATAGAAAGTAGAGATAATAACAGAATGATGTGCACAAGTGACACACTGATTTAACAGGTAGTTTTGAGAATTTCGATTCTGATCTGAGAAATATACCAAAGCGAGTGAGAAAAACTGTAAGATCACCAGCTAAAATAATTTCACTGTAGTCCAATCTGGATAGAAGATGCACAAGAGACGGCAACGCAACATTTAAGGCAGACGGAGGCCTATAACATCCGACAACACTTATACAGAGGCCCTTAAACAATTCCACATTCAGTGCCAGAAATTCCAGTTGCTTGCTAATTGATTAAGAGACAATTAACTTAACATGAAATTTCGACTTTACATAAATAGCAACACCTCCAACTTTCTTTGGTCGGTCAGCACGATACTCATTGTAGCCATCAATCCAAATATCATTATCAGCAATTGATTTTGTCAGCCAAGTTTCAGATGTTACAACAATATCGGTATCTGTTGATTTAACCCATATTCTGAGCATATCCATTTTGGGTAACAAACTGCGCACATTTATATGTATGACACTGAGATCAGATGGCGTCCGAATGAGCTGCAACTCAGGGCCAGAGTTAGGTTGCACGTTACCAGACAGAAGTAACAACATTGGCAGGGATGAACCAAAGACTTTGCAACTCGTTCAGAGAAATGAGAAACCACTTTTTTGATGTGCACAAGTGACATGATGATGTGAATATTGAACAGATAGTTTTGAGAATTTCAATTTACTCCCAGGTGAATCTTGATGTTCACTAATGAAGGGAAATGTATGAAGCGTTAGATCAACCAGTTTACTGAAGTAGCTCAAAGGTGCATCTCATGAACCATGAAGTATATACGTGTATAGCTGGAGCACAACACAATGTTACAATGGAAGGATAATGGAAGGACAAGGAATTGGACGGGGTCAATAGCCAGAGAGAAGAGGAAGAGGATTGCCGTTGCGTGACGGAGGAGTTGGGAGGCACTACAGAGGTAGAGGCAGAATGCACGTTCCTGATGAGATAAGAGCCACACTTGTAGACCATGTTCTCATTCATGGGCTTACAATTGCCGAGGCTGGTCGAAGGGTGCAGCCAAATGTTGGGAGAACAACTGTGCCCTCAATCATTCAGACTTTTCGTCGACAGAACAGGTGCTTAATCTAATGATAGGCACTGTACTGTATACTTTCTGCAATACTTCATACAATATTACAGTATTACACTTGCATTTTACAATATACAGTAAGTATACTTTCACTGTACTGTATTTTTTTCCACATAGGATTTCAAGATAACCTCACAGGGGAGGCAGAGGGCCCCTTTTCACACCTGAACAGGAGCAGGCTATTTGCACCATGGTTGTAGAAAACAATGCCATAAGACTAAGGGAGATAAAGAGTGCCATTATAGAGGACAACAACATCTTTGAAAACATCCCAACAGTCAGCATCTCAACCATTGATAGGGTGCTGAAGAGGCCAAATGATGAATATGAAGCAGCTTTACAATGTTCCATTTGAAAGAAATGTTGAAAGAGTGAAGGAGCTGTGCTACCAGTATGTACAGGTAAAACCAGTGGAGGCTTCTCCAGTGAGGAGAGGGAGGACGATCCTCTTTAACATTGTTAAGAATAAAAAATGTAGATTGCCCAGACTACTAACGAATTAATGCCCTTAAATACTTAAATACTACTTTAATTCCTTTTTATATGCAATGTTCGTTTCCCTTGGTAAATGGGCATTAGCACTCCCTATCGCCTATTGACAATTACTTCAGGGAGGACGTTCATCCCTCAGCCTCCATTGACTCCCATTCATTTCCCCGAAAGTGTTGGCGGCCGGTGAATAACATGGGGTTCAATGGGAGAGAGGAGAAAATTCCTCCTCTGAGTGGGTGTGACTAGCTAACAGAGGTGCCAAAAGTATTCACATTCATTACTCAAGTAGAAGTATAGATACTAGCGTTTAAAAATACTTCTGTAGAAGTTGAAGTATCAACTCAAGCTTTTTACTTAAGTAAAAGTATAAAAGTACTGGTTTCAAAACTACTTAAAGTATTAAAGTAATGTAATGCAAGGGGAAAAAAATGCCATTGAGGACAAAAGCGTAGGCCGTGCCACAGGGGCCTATAGAATTACAATCAGCTTTTTTTGCCTAGTATGCTCACACATACAAGGATTTGGTCACTGCATTTATCCCATCTGTGAATTAGTGACACACACAGCCACTTCCCCCCAAAAAACCTTTTTCTAAAGGCCATCTAATGACTATAATGTTAATGTTGAAAAAATTGGGATGCACCTGTTTCAGACACATTTATACCCATTGAAAATGAATGCATATTAGTACAATGCAAATACATTAAAGAATATGTGTACTACTGAACATTAACATGTCTTTCATGGAGCCGAAGATATGATGACTAGTTCCCTGTAAGTATTGGAATGGTGCAAAAAGTCAAACTTCAGAGGCATGTTATCAAAAGCCTTTATTGGAACATACTGCAGCTAGTAGGCTATGTTCCAAGCTTAGCTGCAGGAATTTAAGATGCAACGAGTAAGAACTGAGTTGTTTATGCATCCAACCATCTCAAAAAATTCTTCCAGGTACGGCCAGGGATGTAGAAGGGTTGGCTGGTCTTCTTGGCTACCAACCTCCTCACTGGTGCTTGGTTGGGACATTTCGCTCATCGTCTGCTATTTCATTGCTGGAATGTGGCGCGATTTATGTCATGTCAGAGAATGTAGACGGGCTCTGGTCATGCGCAGGTGCCATGGATCGCGTATAAACCAATAAGGTGTCAGAATTGTATATGTTTCTATTCTCATCCAACCAATCAAATTCACTCTATCCAATGGCGCGAATTATCTGGATAGGTTTTTTTGAACGCCGGCGGAATAAAAACAAGCCGAAAATAAATGGGAGTAACGAGGCCATTTTTAAAAAGTAAGGAGTAGAAAGTAGAGATAAGTGCGTGAAAATTTAAGAAGTAGAAGTAAAAAGTAGGCTGAAAAATAATTACTCCAGTAAAGTATAGATACCCAAAATTTCTACTTAAGTAAGGTAACGAAGTATTTGTACTTAGTTACTTGACACCTCTGCTAGCTAAGGGATCTGGATCCCGCCTACGACTGTTCATAGCACATGGCTACTCTATGAACCAATAAGATGGAGCCCTGGCTGTGGATCAGCCTGGAGGGACGGGTTATCCCATACAAGAACCAACAAACTCAGTCGTATGCCTCGTCTCCACCGAGCAGTGTGCTACTGTTCGTTTGTTCTTGTTGTTCTTTTAATTGTTTGTTATTCTGACCATTCTGTTTGATATTGTGGGAAGGATGTTAGTGAATGATTCAGAGCATGATGCATTTTAAATGGCATCACTTTTGGTCTTGTGTCTTCATTTTTCTTAAAACAATTGTAGCTGAAAATAATCATAACCAAATTACAACCCATAGCTTTAGTCCTTGAGGGCAAAAATAGGCCCAATGATAGGCCCAGATTTTTTTATTTAGTTTTCAAAGAGTAGGCCTGATTTGACAAATTGGGTTTGCATCCTTGTAGTAGAAGACATGCTTCCCACCAGCTTTCAAAGTACAATGCTGCCACTGGTGGATTTGTATCAATTCACGTAATTATCCCTCCCTGCTATTTTGTAGTTCCCCAAAACACCCTGAAACATCTTGAGTCTCACATACTGATGCTACCATACGCCACTAACAGTGCAAGCAGGCCAATGGCAACCAAGCACGCAGTCCTTCCTCCCTCACTTTAAAAAACCACCAGCCGCCACTGGGTAAAACATGTATGAGCATGCAGTAACTTTACCTCACAGTAAACAGTAAGACATTGTATAGTGATATACAGTACTGTAAGTGTGACCTTTACACATTTGCTATGGCTGTAGAAAAGAAGATGCCATATGTGCTGTATACAATTGATGTAACTGTATCTTGTCCAAAAGGAAAATGCATGTAATTCATAAAACTCATTTTGTGTCTTCTGGACAGAGGTGGGTAGAGTAGCCAAAAAATGTACTCAAGTAAAAGTACTGTTACTTTAAGACTATAAATACTTAAAGGTCCCATGACATGAAAATCTCATTTTATGAGGTTTTCTAACATAAATATGAGTTCCCCTAGCCTGCCTATGGTCCCCCAAAGGCTAAAACTTGCGTTTGGTGTAAAACGAGCACTAGCTGTTCTGCTCGCCTTTGAAAAAACGGAGGCTCAAGTGCGCTGATTTGGAATGTCTGTATTCATGACGTCGCCAAGAATCTCAGCTCCTCCCCTTACTCTGCCTGGCCCGCCCAGAGACGTTGGCCCGCCAATGAGACTCGACCGTGCGAGAACGTGTGTGTGTGTGTGTGTGTGTGTGTGTGTGTGTGTGTGTGTGTGTGTGTGTGTGTGTGTGCGTGTGAATACACACTCTGTAACGCAAGTGTTTCTTGTCGGTTCTTTGACGTGTCTTGTATTTCCACAACGCGACTGTTGTGGGGGTTATCTGAGCCATGGTTGAGAAGGAATTGGGCGAAAGGAACTTTGGCTTTGACTCGCTGAAGTACATGAACTGCGAAATGCCGCCGGTTGCCGCGAGGCACCATCGCCCGGCAGTGGGCAGCTGGCAGCAGGCAGCGCCCGGTTCAGTCGACTTCAGGTTGATGTGAAAGTGGAAGAACCAGAGGCGTCGCAGAACCCGACAAATTTGTTTGTGATTCATAATATCGTCTGGAGGCGCACACAGCTTTTGGCCGTGATACTATGTATTAAATGATATAGATTTCTATGTATTATATGATATTATTTAGATATAGAGCTCCAGGACTGTAACGCAAGTGTTGTACACTTCCTTATTATTTGGATAACCGTTCTGCCTTTGGTGTTATGGCGAATAACACGTCGGACTCTCGTCTCTGGTATTTCTACAACGAGACTCGTATTGGGGGTTATCTCAGCCATGGTTGAGAAGGAATTGGGGGAAAGGAACTTTGGCTTCGACTCGCTGAGGTGCATGAACTGCGACATGCCGCCGGTTGCCGCGAGGCACCATCGCCCGGCAGCGGGCAGCCGGCAGCGGGCAGCCGGCAGCGGGCAGCCGGAAGCGGGCAGCCGGCAGCGGGCAGCCGGCAGCAGGCAGCGCGCGGTTCAGTCGAATTCAGGTTGATGTGAAAGTGGAAGAACCAGAGACGTCGCAGAACCCGACAAAGTCGTTTGTGATTCATAATATCGTCTGGAGGCGCACACAGATTTTGGCCGTGATAATATGTATTAAATGATATAGATTTCTATGTAGGCCTATTATATGATATTATTTAGATATAGAGATCCAGGACTGTAACGCAAGTGTTGTACACTTCCTTGTTATTTGGATAACCGTTCTGCTTTTGGTGTGATGGCGCATAACACGTCGGACTCTCGTCTCTGGTATTTCTACAACGAGACTCGTATTGGGGGTTATCTCCGCCAAGGTTGAGAATGAATTGGGGGGAAGTAACTTTGGCTTTGACTCCCTCAAGAACATGAACCACGGCATGGAGGAGAAAGGGATTGTTGGCAGCGAATGTCTCCCGCTTGAGACCCGCTGAGGGACCACCGCCGGAGGCGGAGGTGCCTAAGCGCTGCCCGGCAACGATCCCTTTCTCCTCCTTGTCGCGGT
Organism: Gadus morhua; assembly: GCF_902167405.1. Lineage (NCBI taxonomy): Eukaryota > Metazoa > Chordata > Actinopteri > Gadiformes > Gadidae > Gadus > Gadus morhua. Next base: position 17,055,271 of record NC_044059.1, on the reverse strand, counting down.
TCAGTCTACTTCACATTGATGAGAACTTTGAAGAACCAGGAACGTCGGAGAACCCAACGCGGTCGTTTGAGATTCATAATATCGGCTCACACAGCTATGGCCGTGATAATATATATTATATGATATAGATATCTATGTAGGCTATATGATAATATTTAGATATAGAGCTCCAGGACTCCCGTGTGTTCTAGAATATTTACAGAACACGGCTAAAGGCTGTGCGCCTCGCCATTGCGATACATCCACTGTAAACAGAGCGCATGGTACCGTGGCTGCAAGCTGCTCAGGGCCACACCCCCACCCTCCTCCTTGACCCGCCTCGCTCCTCCTCATTTGCATTATAGCTACAGACACCAAAACAGCGCATTTGGGGGAAGCTCAATGTGCGACTGGCTCGGAGTGGCTGTAACTCTGCACCACGGCTGAATTTCGGGAACGTCTTTGAATACTGTGTTAGTTGCCCACTAATACCTATATTAAAGAATACATAAAATAGCATGTCATGGGACCTTTAAGTTGAAGTAAGTAAGTAAGTATTCATAAAAATAATTACTCAAGTAAGAGTAAAAAAGTATGCAGTGAAAATAACTAAAAAAGTACTCAAGAGTACTGAGTTTCTCCAGATTTATTTTTTAAACATACAGAGCAACACAAACGGTACAAAATAGACACGAACAACATATAAAACAGCAATGTTCAATTCAAAATGTTTAATTTAAATAAATGTTTAATTTAAATAAAACAATAAATGTCTCTAAAAAATAAAATGAATAACCCTTGAACTAAAACAATAATAAATTAATTATTTGCTAAATGAAATACATCAACCTTCAAATAAAATTATAATAACTTAGGTTTATCCAAAATTATATTTGTTAAAACCAATACACTTATAACACTGTTGCAATTATTTTGCACATAAACATTTTTAAACCAATTCCTAGGTTACAATATGTCACAGGCCCTGACAAAATGATCTGGGTTGTGTTCAGCCCAAAAAATGTAAAACACAAAAACTCGAAATTGAAAAACCTGCTGGCAAACTCACGCCGGGATTCCACCAGACGCGTTACGGCTGCGGCACGGAACGGCTGTGACTTCTGCCCCGCGTGCATTTCCACCGGGTGCGTTACGGCAGCGGAGCGGCAGCCGTATTCACGCGAGATCACGCGATAATCCTAAACCTAATGTACTCACCTTCCCCTCCCAAAACTACTGCAATTAAATGCCACGCTTTATCCTTCCGGCCATTGTCCTTATAAAAAAGATTATTTGGTACATAAATGACTTCATGTTGCGGAACTTCGAAAATGAGTCTCTCGTCGTCCATGTTGCCAACCCTCTGAGACCCTTTGATTGATTGACTGCTGACCTGGTGCCATCGGTCATGACGTAATAATGTTGATGTGAAGTCGTGATAGGCTACATGAGCTGAGTATTGTGTTTTATTTGGAAAATTGGCCGGATGCTCTATGGCTTTTACTTTTTCACTTCCTGCCCTGCTTGATCTGCTCTGTTGAAATTTAAGCGGTTCAGCAACGGCTTGCGGCAAAAATAGAAATGCTACGGAATGATAGCGCTGCGGCATGGCGAGCCGCTCCTGGGACGCTGCTGAGACGTTCCGCAGCCACGCCCGGTGGAAATGGTCTCATTGATTAGAGTGGAAACTATCTGCTGCGGTGACCGCGGCCAAGACATGCCGCAGCCGTAACGCGGCTGTAACGCGGCCGTAACGCGTGCGGTGGAGTCGGCCGTTAATCTATGAAACTACAGCGGCTGAAAAAAGAGACCACTCAGACTCTCACACATAGACTCAGGGCATGCAAAGTGAGTACAGAGTAAATGTAGCGCGTTACTACCCACCTCTGCTTCTGGAAATAGCGTATAATGGAACTGGAAGCAAATGAACTAACGCACAACTTCATCTACGTAGATGAGGCAGGATTCAACCTAACGAAACACAGAAGGGGTGGTCGAAATATCATCGTCACAGAGCTACAGCTGATGTGCCAGGCCAACAGGGAACATAACTATTGGTGCTGCTATCTCTGAGAATGGTGTTCTAACGCATATTCCCATTATTGGGCCATAAAATACAGAGCGTCTTGTCACCTTTTTAGACACTCTCTACAGAGTTTTCATCCCTGAACCAGAGAGGAGTCAGATTGGAGATGACTTGCCAAAGTACGTGATAGTTTGGGACAATGTCAGTTTCCATCACTCCAACATCATCAGGCAATGGTTTGCGACCCACAACAGGATGCTGATGGAGTTCCTCACACCCTACCCATTCCTTAACCCCATTGAGGAATCTTTCTCAGCATGGAGATGGAAAGTATATGATCGCCAGCCACCACTCTAAGAGATTCTTTCTTTCTTTCTGCATCGCAACAGAAGATATTTGTTGTGATGTGGATGAGAATTTGTGGCCCAACAGACAGGAACGTCAGGAGGTGCAGGAAGACTGCAAGACTAACAAACTGACATACAGACTGACTAACTAACAGACTAATTAACTGACTGACTGAATGACGGACTGGTTAACCGACTGACCGACTGACTGACTGACTTACTGACTGACTGACTAACAGACTGACTGACCCGACTAACAGACTGACTGAATGACTAACAGAGTCAATAATAATAATGATAATAATATATCAAATTTATATAGCGCTTTTCCCAGTGATCAATGACACTTCACAATCGCTTCATAAGCTAAATTATAAGAAACAAAAAATTGCTAAACAAAACAAAAGTTTAAAGCTTAAAAGCAAGGGTGAAAATGTGTGTTTTAAGGGCAGTTTTGAAAAATGAAAGAGTGTTGGCATTGACTCTGGCATTGTGGATGTTGAGGGAGGTTCAGGTTGTTGAGGGCTTTGAAGGTGATGAGTAGTATTTTGAAATCAATCCGGTATTTGACGGGAAGCCAGTGGAGGTCTTGGAGGACAGCGGTGATGTGGTCTGACCAGCGGATGGATGTGAGCATACAGGCTGTGGAGTTTTCGAACATATTGCAGTTTATTAACTAAGTGTTTTGATGAGCCGTATAGGATGGAGTTACAGTAATCAAGACGGGATGAAATGAATGCGTGGACCAGAGTTTCGGCGGCTGAGTGTGATAGGGAGGGACAGAGACGAGTGATGTTCCTGAGGTGGAAGAAGGCTGTTTTTGTAATCTGGTTTACATGGGGAAGGAATGAGAGGGTGGGGTCAAGGATGATACCTAAGTTGCGGATGTGAGTAGAGGGGTTGACAATGGAACCATCAATATTAAGTGAGAAGTCCTGGGTGGAGCGGGTGAGGGAGTTTAGGCCAATGTTGAGGATTTTTGATTTATTGCAATTTAATTTGAGGAAGTTGTGTTGCATCCAAGTTTGGACATCAGTGAGGCAGGTTGTGTGGGTCCAATGGGTGGCTGCAGAGATGGTGTTGGTGGAAAGGTAGATCTGAGTGTCATCAGCGTAACAGTGAAGAGGTTTTGACAGAGTGGGAGGATGTAGATCAGGGCTATTCAACCTCCTTATCAAGTGGGCCGAAAAGGAAAACCACTGGGGGTTCATGGGCCACACAGAGTAAAACTACGTGAATGAATCGCTACAAATAAATCGTACTTAAAGTAGTGTTAACTTAATATATATAGTAATACTACATGGAATAAACTTGTCAGACGCATTCCTTCCTTCTTCACTTTTAATGGTATCATTATTAAAGATTTTGTTCTCACATATTTTGGACACGTATTTAGAATTAAACAATGTTGTTTGAATCATCACAAAACAGAACTACTGTACATATGAGACATTTTGAGCCAGTGAGTCAGTGAGGAAGATTGCACTGCCTTGTTTGCCTAGTTTGGCTCATCCTGAGACACTCATGCAGCTTCTCATAGGTCATTGATTAACGTGCCCTTGTTCTGATGGCATTCATATGAGGAAAGCTAGACTCACACGTATCGGTTGAGCCAAACATTGTCAGAATAAGTGATGCCAGTTACTGATTGTGGGGTATTGATACTGGCTAGTATCACCGGCTACACACAGAAACCTGATTTGCATGCAACTATGTTTCTCCTTTATTTATTAATTTTTTGCATGCAACCTCTTGCGGGCCAGAAAAAAATTAAGAGGGGCCGCATTTGGCCCACGGGCCGCTAGTTGAATAGGCCTGATGTAGATGATGAAAAGTAGGGGACCAAGTACAGAGCCCTGGGGGACACCATGAGTGAATGGGGAGGTGCGGGATTTGCAGTTGTTGACTGAAATGAATTGGCGTCTGTCAGAGAGATTGGAAATTAACAAGATGAGAGCGGTGCCAGTGCTGCCAAGTGAGGACTGGAGGCGGGAGATGAGGATGGAGTGGTTGATTGTATCGAAGGCAGCGCTGAGGTCAAGGAGGATGAGGATGGAGAGGGAACCAGAGTCAACAAAGAGGAGAATGTCATTTGTGACCTTTAAAAGAGCTGTTTCAGTGCTGTGTCTGGAGCGGAAGCCGGATTGGAAAGGTTCGTAGAGGTTATTGTATTTGAGGTGTGATTTTAACTGTGAGGCAACGGTTCTTTCTAACAACTTTGAAAGGAAGGGGAGGTTGGAGATGGGTCGGAAATTGCTGAGTGTTTCAGGGTAAAGTCCAGGGTTTTTTAGTAGAGGGGTGACAGCAGCGAGTTTGAGGGCGGGGGGGACTAGGCCAGTGGACAGAGAGGAGTTTTTATCTGAGGTGATCAGGGGAAAGAGTGAGGGGAGACAGGCCATGGCTATAGTGGAGGGGATGGGGTCCAGGATGCAGGTAGAGGTTTTCATGCCAGTGTGTATGGCAGATAGATCTGCTGGGGTGATTTCAGTGAATGAAGAGAGTGGGTGAATGGCCGGTGGGGGTGATGGAGGTTCCGGAAAAGATGCAGTGGAGGTGGAGGCATTGGTCAGTTGGCTGTGTATACTGTCTATTGTTCTTTGGATGTGTGAGAGAAATTAGATGCATTTACTGATGGTGAAGGAGTTGGAGATGGTGTCCAGAGGTTTAAGAAGTTTGTCTATGGTGGATAACAGAGTCTTGGGATTGTTGCTGCCTGATTGTATGATGGAGGAGTAGTAGGTGGAGCGTGCGCTGTTGAGGGCGTCTTTGTAGAGCTGTTGGTGTTGTTTGTAGGTATCTTTTGTGGATAGTGAGACCGGTTCTATTGGTTAGCCGTTCGAGTTGGCGGCCCTTGGATTTGAGTTGATGGAGATGATCAGTGTACCAGGGGGTGGAGTGAGTGAAAGAGACAATCTTAGTTTTTATTGGAGCGAGCTGCTTGGGACAGGAGGAGATGGTGTCATTATAGATTGTGATCAGGTCAGTAGGGGAGGCATTCTGGATGAGGGCAGAGTCAGGGATGGTATTGGCCAAGAGGGAGGAGAGAGATGTGGGTTGGATTGATTTGAGATTCCGGAAAGTTAGCGTTTTGGCTTGACTTGTGGTGTGGGGATGAGAATGTCCATGGTGATAGCCAGGTGGTCGGAGATGGTGAGGTCAGAGCTGGACAGATTGCTGATGGTGATGCCGGTGGTGCCGACAAGGTCCAGAGTGTGTCTTTTTTTATGTGCATGAGAATCTACATGTTGGGTGAAGTTGAAGATGTTGAAGATGTCCAGGAATTCTGCAGAGATTTTGGAGTCGGATGAGTCGACATGTATGTTGAAGTCACCGAGTAGCAGAATGGAGAGAATGATGGCATAGAGTCATAGGCGTCGATTACGCCGGGGACGCGTCCCCACCAGTTTTCGTAAAGACTAATTTTGTCCCCACCAGAAAAAAAAAAAAATGAAAAATGAAAAAAGAAAATATATATAGTTTTTTAAAAATGAATGTTTATAGCGCGAGACAGATGCGAACCAATCCACAAAAAAACGATCTGCATACGACACACAGGCCAGCCGTCAACAATTTCTAACAATTATAACATTTGGATGAGTAGTTCTAGAATGGGGGAGGGGTGGGTGGTACGGTGGGCGGCTCCTTCTCTGTGTAATCTGAACCTGACTGCTTGCTGCGCACTTCCATGGACAATCTGCTGCGGTTGCAGCCTCATGCATTTGAGGAAAGGAGGTCCAGAGGAGGTAACGTAACGTATCTATATTTATTCATGATGATGACAATCTGTACAAACTCCTTTGTCGTAGTTTGACCGAGGGCAGCGAACGATTTATCTTGATAGTTTCTAAGTTCTATCATTGACGTTGAAGCTATAGCCAACATTAGCTTCACTAAGTTCTGATTGACTTAGTTCCTCTCCCTGATCAAATGTAAACAAAGACAGAAGATTGATAACTTAATTGATTTAGCTCTGTCTTATTTATTTTAAAATGCAGTGTTTTCTCCTTTTAGGAACTTGTTTCTGCCAACTCACCTCTTCATTGCCATCTACCAGTTCCTGCCTTTCATTAAGCTCTGATGTTCCTTATAAATAAATAAAAATGTGTTAACTCAATTGATTATGCCCTCTATTTTATGAGATTTATGTGGTGTGCAAACAAAAGTCTTGTAACCTTTATTGTAATGATTTGACCACTATGACGGTATGTTGGTTGTGGTATATGTTATCAATATTGTAATTGGTTTTTGACAAAATATTGGTTTGGAGTGTGCGGTTGCCTGGTACCATGGTTGTTACTTGGTACAAATAATATGGATGATTTACGACCATCTAGTGGGGAGTCTGAAAACTGCTAACGAAACGTCATTGAAGTGAAAATAAAATAAATCATTCGTACTGTTGTAAATTCAAAATGAATTTAAATAGGAAAGCTAAACGTTGAAGCACATAGGGCAAAACACTACAGTAGCACTAGGCATGCTAGCCAACAGTGTGTCGCGCTGGTAGAGGCTAGCTAGCTAAAAAAACCTCAAGAATTACAATATATTTCTAGAATAAATATTAATTTAGCTGAGCTCATAAGACACTAGCACACTTACTGTGCATGTCAGCTTCAATTGCTTGGCTTTAAAAAAAGCTCTGATGTCCTGTCCACTCCTTTTTGACATTTTGCTGTATAATTAACTAGGTAGGATCAGAGAATGTCGGGCTCTGGTTGTATCGCTATCTCGTCTTTTTTCAGTTGTGACTAGATGTCCCCTCTGCGGCACCGTAGTTGTGGATTATTTTCGTATGAGGTGCCAGCCTAGCCTAGTTCTACCAGACTCTCGTACTTCACTTCATTTCATTTCATTTGTACAGAGAGTCTGGACCTAATCAATTGACAAACGTTAACTCACTTGAAGGCGGGTGTCTGTTGAAGTTTAAAATGGTTGGATGCCACTCTGGATCTGCCATAACCAATCGCTAACGTTTGGTTGTGACGTATGTCATGCGCCGGGAATCACGCGCAGGTTGTACACAAACCAAACACCTTGCGCGTCTGCACGAAAATGTCCGTCAACGACAGCTGCAGGTTTTGTTCGTCGAATTTAATTTATCAGGGAAAAATTGCACATTGTAAATCAACTACCGACCTACAACAACAACTCAAACTGGCGTACGACTTTATCGTCATTGTTCTCAGACACGCCCTCTGTTCGCTGATTGGTGGCCGCTGTGGCGGCACCAGAAAACAATAGTTATGTTATTATAACTCTAGTTCTATGATTGTAGGCGTAGCCGTCTAGGCTTCGCCTTAAGGGCTTGTCCCGTGAAAATTCAAACTATGCACCTATCAGCGTGGGCACCGCCCACATTTCCCACGGTATCGTGTCTATATAACGCGGTGTATACCGTCGCTCATCCTCCACGCTTTTCTTTCAGCATTTGGAGGGTACAGCAGGTGGGAAACTAGACGGCTACGCCTACAATCATAGAACTAGAGTTATAATAACATAACTATCGTTCTATTTCATGTAGGCTACGCCGTCTAGGCTTCGCCTTATGGGCTAAGGTGAAGCTGCGAGCGGAGCCCGATCAATGTACTCCTGCTGGACCCCAGTCAAAACGACCTAAGTCACCAGAGCACATTAAGACTCAAAAAGCCAAGGAAGTGTAAACACAACAGCTTTATAAAAACTAATTCCTCCTAGATCAAGCAAGGCAATGATCAAGGGAGAAAAAAGTGAGTCTGTGAGTCTGAGCAACACGGTTTCCATTAGGTCCGCTACCACCGGGGGCGGAGCTACGGAATTCGGCTCTCCAATAATGGGACTCTCTCGGCCGTTTCTTATTTGAAGAAAACGGCGGGAGTGCCTCACTGGTAAACAAAACCACCAGACAATTGGCGAGCCAATAGAAAACCCCCTAGCCTGTTTTTCATTTGAAAAAAGGTGGGAGAGTAAGAGACTGGTAATCAAGACCAACTCGCCAGCCGGCGAGAGGAAATCCAACCACGCCGCTTTAAAGAACATGTCTATATTCTTAAGCCGTAAAAGGGGTCCCGGACTCTAGCACAGAGTTGCCGAGTGAGCCCCTGGACATGTCTAACATGTAAAAACGGACAAAGGGGCCGGGGGAAGACCAAGACGCAGCCGCGCAGATGTCTTCCACCGAAACGCCCTTGAGTAGAGCCGTTGAAGCGGCCACGCTCCGTGTGGAGTGAGCTTTAACGCCCAACGGTGGCGCCAAGCCCTGCCGAGAGTAGGCTAGGCAAACACCCTCACATACCCAGCGAGAAAACCGCTGCTTAGAGAGAGCGCGGCCCCTGCTAGCGTCGCTATAACACACAAACAACTGTTGTGTGGAGCGGAACGCTGCCGAGCGATTCACGTACATAGCCAACGCCCGAACCGGGCACAGGAGATGCAACTCCGCCTCCACCTCACTAGAATGAGGCGGGGGGTGAAAAGCCTTAAGCACAATATCCCTCGACCGAAAAGAACTATTAATGTTCTTCGGGAGGAACGCAGGATTAGGTCTGAGCAACGCGAAGGAGCTGTCCTCGTTTAGCAACAAGCAACTCGGGCTGACAGACAGAGCGGTTAGCTCACCGGCCCGCTTGGCAGAAACCAAGGCCAACAAGAGCGCCGTCTTAAATGACAGGGCATCCAAAGGGGCCTGGGAGAGAGGCTCGAAAGGATCCCTGGACAATCCGCGCAACACGGTGGGGAGATCCCAGCGTGGTGTAAGCACGCGTGAAACAGGCCTAACCCGTCTAGCCCCACGCAAGAATCTCTTGACCAGTGGATGGCTGAAGATCGGTCCACCATCACAGCCTGCATGGTCAGCCGAAACGGCTGCCGCATAGACCTTGATAGTGGAGAAGGCCAAACCTTTTTCCAATGTGTTGTGTTATCTTATGTTGTATTCATGGTATATTATGTTTATAGTATATTATATTCATATTTACGGTATATTATATTTATAGTATTGCGTCATCTTATGTTACATTGTATTATGTTATATTGTATCTTATTATATTATATTCTGTTACGTTATGTTATGCTATGTTTTGTATTTGTAGAAAATGATATATTTTGAGACGTTAAAGTATGAATATATATATTATATTTTTAGTGTATTATATTAATAGTATATTATCTTGTTATATTATATCTTGTTATATTATATTATGTATTTGTAGAGAGCTATATATTTGTAAACGTCAGAAAAAAAAAAATACATATATATATATACAGTATATGTATTTTTCTTTTATAAATAAATATAAATATATATAAATAAATATATAATTGATAATGGTAAATGAAGGTGTTAATAATGAAAAAATCCTATTATTGTAAAAAGGGTCGGCATAATAAGCCTCGGCTTCAGCCTAGACCTTTTCGGCCATTATTTATTTTATTTTTTTTTTCTTTGTTGACCGTATGTGCTGTGCTTTGATGGACCGAAATAAATATATCTACTTCTACTACTACTACAATAAGTTTTGCAGAAACGAAAGCACGCTTCCCACCTCGCATTGAGATGGGACAGCGTGGTTCGTCTCACACCAATTAGAGAAGGCGCACCACTTCGCCGCATAGAGGGAAGAAGTAGAAGGCGCACGAGCACTCTGAATAGTGTTGATAACCGTCTCAGGCAAACCTTTGCCCTGCAGGATCAACCTCTCAGGAGCCAAACCAACAGCCGTCCCGAGACATCGGGCGGGTGGTGCACCGTCCCGTGGGCCTGTGAAAACGCATCCGGCCTGAATGGTACTGGCCAAGGCGCCGACCGCGAGAGCGCGGCAAGGCTGAACGGTTCTCCGGGGCCACTAATATCAGGGACAGTCTCTCCTGTCTGACCCGTTCCAGAAGAGGAAGGATCAGCTGGAGCGGGGGAAACGCATACAAGAGAGCCCGCGGCCAAGGTGTGTGTGCCAACGCATCTACCCCCAACGGGGGAAGATCCCGAGGGCTGAGGGAGAACCACCACCTGCAGGGCGTGTTCTCCCGGGACGCGAAGAGGTCCACCTGCGCTATCCCGAACCTCTGCCAGATCAGTCTGACAATGTCGGGATGTAACCGCCACTCGTCTCGGCGGGGACCGCCTCGAGACATGAGGTCCGCCCCAAAGTTCTGGGCGCCCGCGATATGCAGGGCTCTCAGACTGCGGAGATACTGATGAGCCCAAAGCCAGAGCTCGACCGCCTTTCGGTGGAGAGCAGGGGAGCGGACTCCCCCCTGTCTGTTGATGTACGCCGCCGCCGACACGCTGTCTGTCCTGATCAGAACGTGGCGGCCGCGCACCAGGTGAACAGCGTCGAGCTCCAACACATTTATGTGTGCTGTAGGGGGCGTGCGCCACTCGTCTCCGACCGAGTGAGAGAGGCACGTTCCTCCCCAACCCGTCAACGAGGCGTCCGTGAAGACCACTGCGTAGGACGCCACCCTGCCCAGTGGAACACCCTTGAGAAGGGCGGAGGGTCCTTTCCAATATTCCAGGTCTGGCGACACCGAACGGGGGACGAGGAGCACCCTGAGCTTGTGTCGCCTGGGGTCCAACCGTTGGCGAGCAAACCACCGCTGGAGTCTGCGCATAAAAAGCAGACCCAGGGGGACCACGGGGTGGGCAGCTGCCATCAGCCCCAACAGGCGCATGGTGGACAGTGCGGTCACGTTTCTGCGAACGTGAAAACGGGAGAGCGCCGACAGGATGGCGTCTCGCCGAGGAGCCGAAAGCATCGCAGTCATGGTGGCTGAGTCTAGGCAAAGCCCCAAGTAGACTGTCTGCCGGCTGGGGAGCGGGGAGCTCTTCTCCCAGTTGATGGCAAAACCCAGGAAGGAGAGATGGTTTATCACCAACATGGTGTCCCTTCTCGCGGTCTCTTCTGAGTTGCTCAGAATAAGCAGATCGTCTAGGTAGAAGAGAATCCTCTTTCCCTGACGTCTGAGCGGTTCCAACGCCGTCTCCACACACTTCGAGAAGGTGCGCGGAGCCAGGGAATAGCCGAACGGCAGACACTGGTACTCGTACGCCATCCTATAAAGGCAAAGCGGAGAAACTTCCTGTGCGCCTGCCGAACAGGGACGTGGAAGTAAGCATCCTTGAGATCCAGGGATGTGAACCAATCGTCCTCTCTCACACACCGGAACAATGCTCCGACCGTGAGCATTCTGAACTTCCTCGTGGCAACGAATCTGTTGAACACGCGAAGATCCAGAATAGGTCTCATTTCCCCTGACTTCTTGGAACCAGGAAGTAGCGGGAATAAAAACCTAGGTGAGACTCGTGGAGGGGGAACGACAGTGATGGCCCCCTTTACCAAGAGACGTGCCACCTCTGCTGCCAGAGCCGTGCTCGCAGCCGGGGCTGGAGTCGGAGGCGGCCCCATGGAACGCTGGGACCGGCCTAGACCCCGCTTCCTCTCAGCCTGCTGGCGGGAGGAGCCCGTGAGAATCGTCCCGAACCGGGAACGATTCTCACGGACTGACTGCTGGTGCGCGAGCACCTCGGAGAACCTGCGACCAAATAGGCCATCCGGCGCTAGTGGACCCTGGACGAGGCTGGCCCGCTCTCGTTCCGGCACCGCAGTGTGGGAGAGCCATATGACCCTTTGAATCATGGTAGCCCACGTCATATGCTGGCCGGCCGAAACGGCTATCGGCTGGCATAACTGGAGGATGGCGCTGGAAAAGCGGGAAACCGCCAGCCATCTCGCGGCTTCCTCCGGGCCGTAGGCCTCCCTGTCAGCCGCCAAGGAGACCATGGCAGAGGAGAGCAGGGCGATGTTGTTGACCGCCGCCGCGGATTGAGAGGCACAAACGAACACCCTGTCCGTTAGGCCGACAATCTGCTTCTGGAGGCGGTCGGGGGGCAGCGGCTTTTCGTTAAGGAGCCATCCGGCGCCCGGACAGAGAAGCGCTGCCAGGGGAGGCTCCAGACGAGGGATCCCCCTCGCCTGAGTATCAGCCCACCCCTCCACGTTGGTGAAATCCGTGTAGGATCTTACCGGAGCCTTCAGGGTCGAAGGGTCCTCACCGGCAGCAATAAACAAGTGCTGCAAAGGCGGGAACAAGGGGCACTGGGTAACCCGCCGGGAAAAAGATGGGGTGCGAAAGCACTCGCCCTGCATATCGTCAGATACGGGGGCGAGAGGCGGGGCCGGCATGGGAATCCCTTTGATGGCCGCCGCCTCACCCATGATCTCCCGGAAGTGATCGGTCATCCGGCGCGGACCCTCGTGTTGTATGACGGTGGCGGTTGTAACCCGAGAGCGGGAAAAACCGGACGCCGAGTCGCCGAAGACGTCGTCCAGGGAGGCGTCGATGATGCCATCGTCGACGTCAGGTCCGAATAGGTCGATGGCGTCAGCCATTTCCACCGCAGGGGAAAAGAAGAGATGCCTGGAGAGGATCCCCTCTTCAGGCAGCTCCCGGCAGGCGACACAGGAGACGGGGGGCGCCATAGCAGCCGCGGCGTGGCGGCGCCGAGGCACCAAAAGCACGCCAAGTGCCCGTCACCCGGTGCCAGGGAGGCGGGACAGGAGGCGCATAGGAGTCCTGAAAAGGACCTAGCTCTAGGAGCGCTCTCAGGTGGCCCTGAAAAGGGCCGTTTGCCGCGGCCTCGCCCGAGCCGCTGCCACCGGCTTGGGAGATCCGTGTTGAAGTTCTCATCTTCTTAATAGTAGTTCTCAATTTCTCGCTGATAAGCACAAGTGCTGAAAGAAAAGGGAGGATGAGCGACGGTATACACCGCGTTATATAGACACGATACCGTGGGAAATGTGGGCGGTGCCCACGCTGATAGGTGCATAGTTTGAATTTTCAGCGCGCGCAGGCGCGCGCACGGGACAAGCCCATAAGGCGAAGCCTAGACGGCGTAGCCTACATGAAATAGAACCAAATTACATACAGCAGGTCCAGACCTAGTACTGAAGGGAAATTCAAATTGAGCGGAAGTACTTAGAAGGGCGGAGCCAGGCTAGTGCCAGCCTGGCTTGGACAATGAATGAGATATTAATACCAATACTCTATGGCTGGTATGCAATGATGAGGCATCAGACAGTCAATTAATTTTAGCCTGAATACATAGGTAAAAAGCACCAGACCGCTAGTACCATGGATGGACAGTGTCAGAGCGAAAACCTGTTGAACTAAATGGATGTGGTTAGGCAGCAGGCACGCAGGCTACACCGCGGGATACATCTGCAGACCACTGGCACGTTAATAAAGGTAAGATGCGATATTTATTGCTTAAGATTTGCTGGTACTTTGGCGAGATCTTTTGTGTTTTTTGCCCTCATGTGGTCAGCTGTTTTAACTTGAAATAGTACTACTAGCCATAGCCTCCAAGTAGCCTAACTTAAATTATCCAGTGTTAGCGTTCTTACGGTGTTGGGTATAGACTAGTGGAGATTACGATAGTGGAGTCGGTGGAGTCAGTCTCTTGTTGACTCAAAGTGACTTTTGGTCATTCGCTTTGCTTGAATTATGGAATGATTGTGTGTGTGGGGGGGGGGGGGGGGGGAGTGCATGGGTTTTGGTCAGAATGCCATGTAGATTGGATGGATGTGTGTTGTGAATTGAGAACAGCCAGCTCATGATGTGATATAAAGCGTTCAGCTATAATTATTTTTAGCTTTTTCGATCTTGACATTTGTAGTGCTGTGTGTATACGTTTGCCCCTTCTGAACTTAAACACGTAGGTAATAAGCCCCTCTTTGTTTATTTTGGTATAGCTCATGTCATGTCACGTCAACATTGAGTGCATCATGGAGCAGAACATTGTGGGTCATCATGTCCAATGCTTTTTGAAAACGCTTTCTTCATAAAACGTGTCAGACATAATTTTTTTGTAAAAATCGTATTAATTAGTAAGCTACACAGGTATCCCGTCTTCAGAACCTTTCATGACCTGCGCTAAAGAAAAATAAGGTGCATCCCCAGCACTTCTAAAAATGCATTCCAGATTGCGTCTCTGTCCCCACCACATTTCAAACCAAACTGACGCCAATGCATAGAGTTGAGTCAGGAAGTCAGACAGGTCAGATAGGAAAGCTGAGTTTGGTTTGGGGGGGCGATAAATGACTGCAGTAACCAGGGGATTGGGTCCAGACAGTTTAAAAACAATGTGTTCAAATGAGAGGGGGTGGGGGGGGGGGGTGGTGATTGTACCTGGCGATTGTAGTGATGCGTTGTCTGAAAAATGTGGCTATTCCACCACCGCGGCCGTGGAGGCATGGCTTATTGATATATGCATATCCAGCGGGTGCGTCTGATTTAGTGAATATTATTTCTGTGGTTTTTGCCATGTTTCAGTCATGCAGAGAAAGTCCAGATTATTGTCAGTTATGAATTCATTGAGTATGAGGCCCTTGCGGTTTAGGGATCAGGTGTTAAACAGCAAATTTGAGATTTGGTTGCATTTGGACAGGTTGGGGTGCTTTGGCTAGGGGGCGGAGGCAGGCAGGTTGCATGTGTAGGTTGTTGTGATGATGGAAGTCTCGTTGGCTGATAGGGAGACTTTCCGGTGCGAGTGTCAGTGACGGATGTGGCCGGCAGGGGGAACTGACGTGGGGAACAGTGATCTTGGCTGACAGCGTGTCCCCAGACTCCTGGTCTTCTCCACCTTCCTCCTCGTCACTCCCACCCTGGCTGAGGTTATCAAAGATGTTCCCCCCTTTATTTTTTCTGCCTCCTTTCTTACTTGGGACAACCACTGATTCATCTTCATCGTCCTCGTCACTCGGCTGCACTGACAGCTTCTTCAGAATCAGAATCAGAATCTCTTTATTGTCATTGCACAAAGTGCAACGAAATTGGGGTAGTGGGGAACAGTGATCTTGGCTGACAGCGTGTCCCCAGACTCCTGGTCTTCTCCACCTTCCTCCTCGTCACTCCCACCCTGGCTGAGGTTATCAAAGATGTTCCCCCCTTTATTTTTTCTGCCTCCTTTCTTACTTGGGACAACCACTGATTCATCTTCATCGTCCTCGTCACTCGGCTGCACTGACAGCTTCTTCAGAATCAGAATCAGAATCTCTTTATTGTCATTGCACAAAGTGCAACGAAATTGGGGTAGAGGCTCTCAAAATAAGTGCTTTTAAAAAAAAAAAAATATATATATATAAAAAAAGATTTTTAAAACAAAAACTAAATGAGAAAAGGGTTATTTTTTAAAAATATTTATAGAAAGTTAAAGAACTCAAAAACAAAAATATATATTTTAAAATGTCAGCCAATTTTAAAGGTCAGATTGGTATGATAATGCAATCATTTATAATTCTGCATTATTTAGAGAAATAACAGCTCTGGGGTAGAAACAGTTTTTTACAGTTTGTTTTTGATCTGATTGCCCTGTAGCGCCTCCCCGAAGGCAACAGTTCAAACAGGTTTATGGCCTGGGTGGGATGAGTTTCTCAGGATGCTATGAGCTCTCCTGCAGTTTCTATTGTAGACATCCTCAAGAAAGAGAAGAAGAGGACATCTAATGACTTTTTGTGCTGTTTTTATGACCCTCTGGAGCGCTTTCCTCCCAGCTGCAGTGCAACTGGCAAACCACAGCGAGATGCCGTAGCTTAGGGCATTCTCAATGGTGCTGCGATAAAAGGTCAACTGCATTTTTTCCTGAAGATTGTTCTTCCTGAGGATCCTTAGGAAATACAATCTCTGTTGGGCGTTTTTCAGAAGCGCCTTGGTGTTTATTGTCCAGGTCAGATCCTCCTGAATGTATATGCCCAGAAACCTGAAGTCCAAGACTCTCTCCACGCTCTCCCCGTTCATGTAGATGGGCTGAATGTCCGGCTTATTCCTCCTATAATCAATGATCAGCTCTTTGGTCTTTGAGGTGTTGAGGATGAGGTTGTTTTCCGCACACCATGTAGACAGTCTTTGGACCTCCTCCCTATATGCAGTCTCATCCCCACCTATGATGAGCCCGCCCACTGTTGTATCATCCGCAAACTTAATGATGGTATTGCTGGGGTGGCTGGGGATGCAGTCATTGGTGTAGAGAATGTAGAGTAGGGGGCTCAGCACGCAGCCCTGTGGGGAGCCAGTGCTGATGCTAAGTGCAGAGGAAAGATGGGCACCTACTCTAACTCTCTGGGAGAGCTCTGTCAGAAAGTCTTTATCCAATAACAGATGGGTTGTGAAAGACCCAAGTCCATTAGTTTGGTGAACAGTCTGTTTGGTATGATGGTATTGAAAGCAGAACTGAAGTCTATGAAGAGCAGCCTGGCATAGCTCCCCTGATGTTCCACGTATTGCAGCGTGGCGTGGAGCGAGGTGGCTATTGCGTCCTCTGTAGACCCGTTTGCTCTGTATGCGAACTGGTGGGGGTCAGAAGTGGTTGGCCGGCTTGTTGTGATGTGGCTTCGGACTAGTTTCTCGAACACTTCATGATGACTGGTGTAAGGGGCACCGGCCGGTAGTCGTTGAGGCTGCTGACAGTGGTCTTTTTTGGTAGAGGAATGATTGTGGAGGACTTCAGGCAGGCTGGGATCTTGCACTGGTACAGGGATTGGTTGAATATATCAGTGGAGACATCAGCCAGTTGGTCAGCGCAGTCTCTCAGCACTCTCCCCGTCACACCATCCGGTTCAGCAGCTTTCCTAGGATTCACTGCCTGTAGTATGCGCCTCACCTCATGTGCCTGCACTGTGAATATGTCGTTGCTGGGGGCTGGTGGATGTGATGGGGCCACCTCCAGTGTCTCAGCATCGAAGCGGGCAAAGAAGCAGTTTAGTTCCTCAGATAGCGAGGCATCACCGTTGGTTACTGTGAGGTTGCTGGACTTGTAGTTTGTGATGTGTGTGACACCCTGCCACACCTGCCGTGAGTTGTTGCTGCTGAAGTGGTCCTCAATCTTCCTCTTATATGCTGTCTTGGCCTCCCTGATGCCTCTCTTCAGGCAGGTTCTGGCAGCGCTGTAATGTGCCTCATCTCCAGACTTGAAGGCGGTGTCCCTCTCCTTCAGCAGGGTCTGGACGTCTTTTGACATCCAGGGTTTTTGGTTTTGATACACCGGGATGCGCCTGTCCACAGTGACAGTGTCAACACAATGCTTGATGTAGCAGAGTATAGTGGAGGTGTACTCTTCCAAGTCCTGATTTTTGAAAATGTCCCAGTTGGTATTTCCAAAACAGTCCTGCAGCTGTTGTGCGGCATCAACAGGCCAGGTTTTAACAGTCCTTGTTACTGGGGGGGCTTTTTTCCTAATTGTGGTGTACGCTGGTATCAGAAGCAGGGACATGTGATCAGATGTTCCCAGGTGAGGTAGCTGTTTAGTCTTGTAACCATGCTCTATATTTGAGTAGGCTTTGTACAGAGTGTTTCCTCCCCTGGTAGCACAGTTTATGTGCTGATGGAATTTGGGAAGCACTACTTTCAAATCAGCATGATTAAAGTCGCCTGCTATGAGATGCACTGCCTCTGGATGAGTGTTTTGCTGAAGGCTAATGGCGTTGTACAGCTGACTGAGGGCAGAGTTAGCATTTGCATTCGGTGCTATGTAAACAACCGTAACCATGACAACAGTAAACTCCCATGGAACATACTTGGGCCTGCATTGGATGGTCAAAGAATACCAAGTCAGGGATTTGCAGACAGGATTTGCCCAGCTGACTTTACAATTGAAAAACGAATTGATGTACAAAAACACTAAGAAAAAGCACAGAAAAGGAGAGTTCAAAGCTGCTGCGCCTAGACGCGCCGCCATAGCAACGAGCAACCTCTTCAGCCGCTGCATGATCTGCTCGTCATCGTCATCATTGTCGGGGTCACCGGCTCGCCCTTTCCAGCGGTCTCTCTTCTTTTTCTGCTTCCCCTGCGTCTCCTTCACAGCCGGCTCCTCTGCTTCCACTTTGCCGTCTGTGGCGAGGTCCTCAAAGAAACTATTTTTCCCCTTTTTGTCCTTCTTCCCTTTCTTCAGTTTTCTCTGGGGCTGCCACGGAAGGGACCTCTTCCCCTTCCCACATGGGCTCTTCTTTCGATTTTTTGGGCATGATGGTGTCTTTGAGAGGCCAGTATGTGTGTTTCAATGACTAACAGACTGACTAACAGACTGACTGACTGACTGACTGACTGATAAACAGCCTGACTAACTGACCGACGGGGTAGCCTGGTCAGGAGGCTTGGAGGCTTCCTCCCCCCATCACCTCCTCACTAAAACTCAGTGATTACTGGAGGCTTTACTGAGTGATTGCAAACGTATTTTCCTTTTTTACAAGCTAGGGATCACACAAAGGAGCTAATGAGAGCCCAGTCACAGGTGTGTGTACCTCTACAGCAACGGCGTCCAAACACGGTAAAATGCAAAATCCTAATTCACTCCCGCTCATACACATTACAGCACACACACGCCTGGAGAGAAGGCGCGGGACGAAAGCCCATTCTCCTCCAAACAACCTCAGCGAGGGGAGAGATTAGGGCTAAATTATGGGATATGTAAATTGCCCGGTGAGAACGGCTCTATTGAGACGGGAGGGGGAATGTAGCAAATGGCTTTCCCACTGCGCTTGCAGGTGTGTGTGTGTGTGTGTGTGTGTGTGTGTGTGTGTGTGTGTGTGTGTGTGTGTGTGTGTGTGTGTGTGTGTGTGTGTGTGTGTGTGTGTGTGTCTGTGTGTGTGTCTGTTTGTGTGTGTGGTTGGTTGATGCCAGCTTGACACACTGGACACTTGGCCTTCATGCATAACTTCGTAAACATCCAGAGAGGGGAAGCAACTGCTAAGTCCATCTCGCACTCTTTCTTTGTATTAATGTCTCTCTCTTACACTAACACACACACACACACACACAGACACACACACACTCACACACACACACACACACACACACACACACACACACACACACACACACACACCACACACACACACACACACACACAAACATACAACATACACTCTTTGTCCTTCACTGTCTTTCCTTTTCTTTTGGTCCTATCCTTTCCATTTAGCATACAGTACATTAAAGAATGTGTTCCTGTATGTATGCATACTATATACAGGATGTAAGTATATATGTACGCAAGGTTGTATTATTTTATGGTTATATGTATGAATGTACCATTGTATGGTTGTAGCGTTCTATGCACGGTTGTATGGTTTGATATATAGATGTTTGGATGCATATCTGTATGTATATATGCATGCATGTATGCATGTTTGGTTGTATGGTTTTAAGGTTGTATGTATGTGTGTATATATGTATGTATACATTAATGTATTTATGTATGTATGTGTGTAGCCGCGTCACCAGCGAACAAGGAAACTTTGGAGGAACCCCCGCACGAATCAGAGTCTAAATTAAGATTCAGGGAAATTATTTGACTCCCCAGAAAGTCCCTGCTCTTACCAATATAAAAAAATACCCAATAAAGTTTAAACATTCGATGAACAGTGCAGAAAAAGAGGAACATTGTTGCTAGGGCTTGCAGCGCTGAATATCTATCTATACTTTCTAGACCATGGAATACAATATATTTCAACTTATTCGACAAATTCAACTCATTCAACAAATTGAATGGAAATATTATATCGAAAAATAATGAATTAGCCCCCAGAGAGGAAAATAAGGGCAGTTGGAATTGAAAGATGACGATTTGGCGCCCTAGGCAAGATTTTGTCTTTGCGACTCTTTGATTTAAGATAGAAAATTAAACACACGAAACGTATTACAAACCAAGTAACAAGCAATGAATCATAAATACAATATGGTATGCACAAAATACTGCAGACGTTAGAACATTTAATAATTAAACACTTTGCAGTAAAAAAAGGTCTTGCAAAACAAGTGACAATGAATCACTCATACAACAAGGTATGCACAAAATACTGCAAAGAAGCGCATGATGTTTAATAAAGGCATTCATAAGCAAAAAAATAGATAGAGTTCAGATTCAAATTATTGTAAATACAATTTAATGTAGTATGGTTTATCTAGTTTGGTTCTAACCAGGGATTAAACAAGCACTCAACTGAATTATAAAAAAAATACAATAATGTATTAGAGCTGTGCAGAGGTAGACAGGACAGCAGCACCTGATGCTGTGTCACTGGGGGTGGTACTGAAATATTTTAAAAGTGCATCTGAAGAGAGAAGAGAAGTATATGTGACGACTGCATGTTACATTTTAATAAAAAAAAACAGATGCTTGGTGTGCTATGCATGAGACTAATATAGACTAATAATGAAAATGGGTTGAGATTCATTCAACTTTATTGTCAATGCAATTAGGGATGTCCGATATTGGCTTTTTTGCCGATATCCGATATGCGATATTGTCCAACTCTCAATTTTCGATTCCGATATCAGCCGATACCGATGTCGATATTTGGGTTATTTTTCCTCAAACCTAATTAAGGTAACATTACATATCTCCTGTTGTGGAATTAACACAACATGCTTAATGTTATTGTGATGCCCACTGGATGCATTCTTGAATGCAACAAGGCTTTCCAAATGTTAACATTGTCTGTGCAAAATAAGAAAAATACTTCAACTTAATTTAAGGGAAAAGTGCCATGTTTATTTTTATTTTTTTAATGGTCTCAGACAACAGTTTGGATTACACTCTCCCTGAGATAATCTTGACAATGCCCACAACAAATAGGGCAAACTTGACTTCACAAATGATAAAACATTGTACCTGAACAACTATGTGCAACATAGCAGTATGTTTCTTTAACTAAAACTCAATAACCTTAATTGAATAAATGCATAAATATGAGTCAATTACAATGTGCACTGTACTGCACAATTTTGAAAACATTTATTTGAGCTATAAAAAAAAAAAAAAAAATCGGTTTTAAGGCAAAAAAAATCCGATACCGATATTGACAGATATTACATTTTTATGCTAATATCGGGCCGATAATATCGGTGGGCCGATAATATCGGACATCTCTAAATGCAATGCAATTCAGTCTAACCACAGTGCAAAAAACAGTAAAGTGCAGTGAAATTAATATATATGTATATATAGCCTATGAATGATATGTGAAAGCTAAGGTATGAAATATTAACAGTAATACACTTTAACTGCACTTTAACACTGATGTAAACTTTAACAAACATAAACTGTGACACATAAAACCAAATGCTTACAACCACCCTATTACAAAGGGGTTGGACAACTAAAACGATTTTAACTGACATACAAGCAGGAAAGACACCTGTAAAATAACACCTGAACAGGCCTAACGTTAAGTTTCCAAACGTCCCTGATGAATTTAAGGTGGAGTAACATTAACACACGTCGACTCAGCTATTTATTGATTATTAAACAATGTTGCTATCGTCCGAAGCAAGCTAGCAAGCTAACACTCTGCTCCAACAACGGTAACTACGATGCATTAAACTATTAATTTCATGCACTTCATCACATTGACGTTACTGTACCTCTATCTTTATCACGTTTTTCCTCCTCTTCTTTCCTTCTTTGGGCGCCGGATGGCTTCAGTCTTTTGGACATAATTCCGATTCAGTGTCATTAATCTTTTTCTTCGTCTGGGGTCACAGTCCGGTCAGATTCAGGCAGCTGGGGCCTCATGTACTAAGACTTGCGTGGATTTCATACGGAAACTTGGCGTACGCCAAAACCCAGAAACTGTCTTACGCACAAATAAATTCAGATGTATCAAAGTGTGCGAACGCATGGATCCAAGCACGTTTCTTTTGTACATCTCGATCAACGTGGAATTGAGCGCACATGCCGAGGTGCCAAACTCCTCCCTGTCCACGCCCTCATTTAAATATGCAATTTCATTTAAATTGGCCTCTGGACCTGAGATTCACCTCTTAATCCGATCACCTGGCACCATGAACAGAGGCAAAAAACGAAACTTCACGGAGTCTGAGCTCGAGATTTTGCTCCACGAGGTAGAAATGCGCAAGCATATGCTATTGGAACCCTGTCAACAGGGATAAATGCAAAACAAAAGAGAAGTGAGTGGGAGTGTGTTTGCGAGGCCGTCAATGCAGTGGGGTCTCAGCAGCGCACACACTCTGAAATTAAAAAAAAGTGGTCAGACCTCAAGGTGGAGGTGAAGCGGAGGGTTTCTGCCCACCGCCGAAGCGTGACCGCAACAGGTGGGGGGACGGGAGTGGGGGAACTCTCCCCCTTCGATTTGAGAGTGGCCGCTTTGATCGGTGACACAGCTCTCACCGGAGTGGTCGGAGCCCATGAAGGGGACGCCAATCATCCCCAAGGTAAATATGCTGAAGTCATAAATGCTGTAATTATACTGGTCATACAATTGGCTGCTTGCAATACACATAAGTCGCGCGTTAAGATGCCAGGATATTAAAGACTTTGACTCGTGTTTATTAACTTAAATTTTTTATTTTTGAATAGACAAGCAAGGAGAGGGCACGGATTCGGATTTGACCATTTGCGATGTCCTCTAACAACGCTAACGCAGCCGATTTTTAAAACAATTTTCTTCATCCATTGCGCATGCTTTTATAGCCACCCATATAATTGCAAGGTGTGTTAATTGTTCATTAGTGTGTCTCTGATGTGCAAATCACTCTGAGTCATTGTTTTCACCTTTTTTCCCAGTTTCCAAGCGTCGCCAAAGGAACAATAGCTTTAGAAACGTGCGTACGACAGCTCTGGAGCTGGCGTGGGGACCGCACATTTTTACGGTCATTTCACGTTTTGTACATCTGAACGTGAGCGTGGAAAAGGACGTACGCCACGTTTTTGTGCATACGCAACCTTAGTACATGAGGCCCCTGGTCTCTTGACCCCGCCCCCCTCACAGAGGCCAGGTACAGAGCAACGAGCCAGGCAGGCACCCAGAAAAAAGGCTTCTCCATTATTTAATAGTCTTTGCTATGACTTTATGTTGCTGTTAAATAATATTTCGAAATAATAGTAGATAGTAATGGCACTGGTAAAAAAAAAGAAGTAGTATTTATATATATATAATTCTTTTTTTATATATATTTTTTTTCTCCCCCCGTTTTCGGCGCCCCCCGCGGATGACGGCGCCCCTAGCATTTGCCTATACTGCCTATGCCCAGGGCCGGCTCCGCACACACACACATGCAAGCGCAGACACACACTGCACACACGCGCGAGTGGACGCAGATGTTGAAAGACAACGGCAAGATCGAGATAACAGCCGTCGACACATTCTCCCAGCTGAGACGTTATGTCTGTTATAGACTACACTTTTTTAGCTAAACTTTATTTATTTTTTAATATTAGCTCCTCCTTGAGCATCCCCAACTGTCTTGCGATATTGACAAATTGACAAACTCTCCAAGGTAAGACATTCCGTCTATAGACTTTAGAAATTGCGATAAAATAATTAAAGAGACAATTTCTCACGTTGGCAACGCTATGGCAGGTCTTTCATTTTATCATCTAAAAACCGTTTAATTCAAACAACGCGCTGACCGGCATATCAACACACATGTCACGTGATCTTAAAGAGAAAGCGTCCCTGTAACACAGAACGACTACATGTCAATGACACAGTATGGTGTATTTGAGCCTTCCGAAATGTCTTTACACTTTGTTGTTTAAACTTAATATAACTCTCCTCCTTGAGCCTCCCGAAATGTCTTGCGATATTGATATCTCATGGCCAACTGTTAGTTGTTTTATTTTTGTAATTTTTTGTGTGTATGCTATTTGTGACTGTAGGCTACTGCTGCCTTTCTTGGCCAGGTCACTTGTAGAGATGTTTAATCTCAACAACGTATTCTTTGTACATGCCAATGTACAATCCGCAATCTTGCGGATTGTACACGGATTGTAATAAAATGCTGAAAGACTAGCTGATTTCAGACACACATGTAAGTTCTGATATTCTCCTGCTATTCTCCTGATGGGCCGTGTGTGTGAACATACAACATATCCTGATATTTGTACCCTCAAATCTCCTGAATAATACTACCCCTGAGGTAGTATTTTCTCTGTAGGAATTGTAAATTACCTGATTTGTGAATGAGTAGAAAGTTTGTATTTCTCATACCACTTCAGTGGCCGTGTTGATGACGCTTCGGTATGTCATTGATTGACTGTTGTAACTTTAACATTTGCACATTTTTTTAGTTAATTATTGAATATTCATTTGTTTACATTGCAACGTTTGTTTACAAGATACATTTATTTAGATGCATTTAATGTGCCTAATTGCATATTCACAGGGTTATTACTGTGGAGATTTACATTGCAAAAGATTTCCTGTGGTTAAAGGACTACGTTACTCAAGATGCATTGCACTTCCTGTATGTGCTACGTGACTAGAGAGAACAAGCGACGATGTGCGAGATTGCTCATTAAAGTTACCTGTCTTTTACAAAGGATTCCGACTCCATTTAATTTGCAAACTAGTTATAGATGACGGAACAGTGACCCCCTAAATGATAATCAGCATGTTGCCTTTTGTTCTGCCTCCGTTTTGTCTGTGGTCAAACCAAAACAACTACAGTGACAGCGGCCAGACTTATGCTGCTATCCATTTGGATGGTACGCTGGTACGAACGACCAGCTTCAGCAAGAACGTGACGTATTTCCCTTGCTCCAGCCTTCCAGTTTGCCATTTGTGTTTCTGTCGAGCCACGAGGGGGAGTAGTAGCAGGCTAGTCATCATTAGCAACATAGCCTCTTTAGCAAACCAGCTTCAAAACAAAACTTTACATTGAATTGCACGCAAAGCAAGACCGTGCAATGCATATATTGGTGACCGGATTAAAGCAGCAATGGAATCAAGTGTGTAAGAGGTTTTAAAAACGACATTAAAACCACCAACATGGTACAAATAGAAAGAAAATACATCTCATCCCCCATTAACTATGGGCGCAGCCATCTTCTTTGCGAGTTGTACAGCTCTGCTCGCTCTACTTTGAAAGCGACGAGATACTACGACCAAAAGGGGGCGTGCCTCGGTGAAATGCCGCAAGAAAGCTGGGAGATTGGCGACTTTACCACTTCGTAAATCCAAATGGATAGCAGCATTAGCCCGCGTCTTGCGAACTTAGACACTACGTCATATCCTGCCCCTTGCAAGCTCACCCCCTAAACCCCCTGTTGATCCTACTGATGTCTAAACGACATCGATGTCCACATATAGTATCAAGTGTGAATCGTCCTCAGGGTCGAATCTCCTGATACACAAATGCGGCAAACATGCAGAGGACATGTGTGAAAGCGGCTTATAAGTAGATAATGATTATGCTTGCTTCGTAATATAAGGAGAAAATTATTTTGCTTTCTTCATTACATAATAGGTAATCCAACATTTTGAGCTCTGTAACATTACATTGCGCTCAGAAATGTGTTACATTATCGACTTGGGTTTCCACATTATAGCTATGGGTTATATTACAACTAGAGGTTGAGAGCGCACAACGCGGAAACTACAAATTAGAATCTGTGTTGCAGGGTTTATTTTCCGACGAATTTCTGCAATTTGCTTGATGGTAATAAAGATTTAAACTGTTATTTATTGTATTTAATGTTTTTAGGTATCACAAAACGGAACGTAATACGAAAAAGTAGGTACTATTTTAGCGGTTTGCTATTGATTCTCATTTCTCCTAGAATGCACTGCATGACTTCACGTTGGGGAGACAAGGACCCAAGCCGCATTGAGACCCTTGAGAGTAGAGACTAGTAAGAGAGGGTTCAACAGATTAAATAGATGCATAGATAAATACATAGATATTATATATAGTTAGTATATGCTACACGTGAACCTCCTAAGATGGAGCAATTTGATTGGTTCGCTATCTCGGGATATTGGGCAATGTCCCATGATTGACATCTCAAACTCGATATTGTTTTCATCGCCAAATGTCCGCTAATAACAACAAATAAACCACTAATAAAAACAAATGAATCCCTGCAAAAAGTGTTATCTTGTTTATTTTTGGTGTTCACGTGTAGTATATACTAAAACATTTAATTAACAATTATTCACCGCAGGCTCCTATTCCCCACTATTCACTTCGCCTTTGGCGAATAATTGTTAATGAATAGCCTAGATAGATATATAGCCTAGTCAAGTCTTTATTAATACCAAACGACACAAATCATCGGGAATTCATTTCGGTGATTCGGCTCACATAGTATAGCCTACAAGACCAGACAGAACAAGGGAAACAACAAGTCCGACTGGACATACACAAAATACATCACATTAAAACTAGACACATGCGTTGATAGATCAACCCGGTATCACGCAAAGGCGTGAAATAGATACGTTGGTCCACATCGCAAGGCGTGTTCAGGGTCACGCTTTGCCTGACAAAAGCGTGACCCTGAACACGCTTTCTTCTCCATTCTAAATGAATGGAGGAATAGCACAAACTGGTGCGAGACGTTCTCCTAGCATTTGGTGAAATTGTTAAGTAGCCTATATTAATCTTTATTATCTGAATGGGAAATGCAATATTTTAGGACAGATACACCATTAAACGTGTTTCTAATAACATTAGCGAGAAATATACCTTTTCCTTGCATAATCTCCAGTAAGTAAATGTGTATGATCTTTATTAATCTTTATTATCTGAATGGAAAATGCAATATTTTAGGACAGATTGACCATTAAACGTGTTTCTAATGACATTTCTAGCGAGAAATATACCTTTTCCTTGCATAATCTCCAGTAAGTAAATGTGTATGATCTTTATTAATCTTTATGATCGGAATGGAAAATGCAATATTTTAGGACAGATTCACCATTAAACGTGTTTCTAATGACATTTCTAGCAAGAAATTTACATTTTCCTTGCATAATCTTGTCAGTGAATGTGTATAATCCATATTAATCTTTATATCTGAATGGGAAATGCAATATTTTAGGACCGATACACCGTTAAACGTGTTTCTAATAACATTTCTAGCGAGAAATATACTTTTTACTTGCATAATCTTCAGTCCGTGATTGTATCTGATCTTTAGTTTTATAGTTATGAGGCAGATTTTATCGGCTCGCTCGCATGTTTCAACGACGTCAGCTTGCTAGGGACGCTGCTTTCGCTAAACCAGCAGCTCACGTGTTTCCTGCGTTTGTGTTATTAAACGGTTACTTTATGTAACTTTTAATGATATCATCTTGTTAGAAACACGTATATCTGAGAGCCACCCAGTCGCCAAAAGCATACGTTGACAGTGTACGTTTTCGTGAACACTGGATTACGTCGAATTTCAACATAAAATAGCGCACACACACACACACACACACACACAAATACACACACACACACACACAATGCATTTCGCTGCTAAAACAACAAAAAAGAATATACCCTCAAATATTATTACCTTCAAAACATTGGCCAAAATGGAATATCTTTTTTATTTGGGCTGCTTCTAGGACATTTTGTGTGGATTTTGAACCCCCCCCCCCCTTAAATAAATACTATGGCAGAATAAAGAATGAATTCATGCATTATCATTCAACTTGAACATGTGATTTTACAGTATAGAGTGGTGGAGGGATGACGTATGTTGCCCAACCCGGAAGTGCGCGTTGCCCTGGGTTCCCTTGACAAAAAGCCAACGGGTTTAGCCATTGGATTTTGGATTATTGCAGAAAAATTGCATCTTTGAAGCACCTCCTCAAAATCTGAAAATAAATAAATAAATAAAAATAACCGTGCTCCAAAGAACGAAATGTAAACCAATGCATTCTGAATGGGAGTGTTTCTCTGATTTTCCCATGCTACACAGAACGAAATGTAAACCCATGCAAATAAAGGCTTCATGGTCATAATAATTTAAATATCATTAATCTCCTGAGTGTGTAGGGTGGCATTCTATTTTTTTCAACGGGGCTGCATCTAGTCACTTGACCGTCATGGTTGCTATGGTGGTTGCTATCGATCGCCCCCTCTAATCCTTACATGGTTCTAAAAACCACGCGGCAAAGGAGCTGCCGTCAATTGTGTTGTTTTTGTCGTAAACTAGGGTCCGATGGTTAAAAAATAGACAGATATTCCGAGGTATCCTTAAAAGGCAGCTTGGATGTTTTTATTTTCTGCAGTTTAGACTTCTTCTATAACCTATTTTTTAAAGCAAAACACCAAGCTCATTGGTTTAACGAGGCAGGGTTATTAAATGGTGTCAAGTGTACACCTCTACTGTCCACAAGCATCCCCCCCCCCCTCCCCATATGGATTTGGAGAATTGTTGCCACGTCCCAGTGGTGGAGGTATCATATATATGAAAGAGGGCATTCAATTATACTGCAATGATCAATTAGGAGGCCGAAGCCCTAAAGGAAGTGATGCAATAGGTGACTGAGTCGAGAACATTTAAGTAAGCTGTACCTTGGGGTCTTTTATATATCAAAGGGGGTCTCAAAGGACGCATACGCTTCAACCTGTGGCTCCAGCCCTACAGGAAATGACTCAGCAAGTGCTCCATCTCGTTGCACCTCACCCAGCGGCTCGCTTGCAAGATTTTGGCCTGAAGTTCTTCCCAGACCTACACCCCTAGCCATCCAACATGCATGTCTGAGAATCAGGCCTCTCTTCAATAGTGACAAAGAGTTAGGAGAGAAATACACATTCACTTTTTGTTATCTCATAAGCGGCGTGGTGCCGGCTCCTCAGAAGTGTTGCCTGCAAGACATAATGGTTCAGAATGTGGTGGGAAAACTGTTTTTGAGATAGGAAGGTCCTACCGCCCTGCAATTTGAATACCTTATTCTAGGGCCTAACTGGGACCCCCGCACCAAAACTTGCCCCTCTGAGACCCCGAGGGCAGGAAGGGGGGGACCGACCGGGCCAAGTTTTGGTGCATTCTGAACCATTAGGTCCAGCAAAAAGCCTTATCAATGCAATCTGTTACCCGGAATCAAACAGATTCTCTACTGCAGCTATAAGGTAGTTGGTTTTATTTTTCAAACCCCTTTTTGCAATAATGCAAAATTTATTGTCTTTTTTTTAGATAAGAATACAAATGTAAACAGACACATTATATATATATATATATATATTTGAGAATATTCATATGAACAGGTTTTGCAACTTTTGAACAGATAAGTTGAAGACACACTCAAAATATGTATGTTTCTCAAATGTATGCCATCCTGAATACATCTTACACTGTTGAATGATACATTTTTTTGCTATTTGATTCATATCAGGTATGGATGTAAGCATGAGGCACAGGCACGGAAGGACTACGAAAAAATAATGAGAGAGTTACATGACGGCTACTCTATAGCAGATTCTGGCCTTTGTCTTAATGCAAAGTGGCCCTTCATGGGAGCATCACCAGATGGGATTGTTGTTTGCAGTTGTCACAGAACTGGAGTGTGTGAAATCAAGGTAAATAAAGCTTTAACCAGGTCTTTCGAAGTATGCCATGTACAGATATGTGAGATACATGTCATGTGACTACAATCCCTCCCTCTCACAAGGAAATCCATGCACAAGAAGACTA
Source organism: Gadus morhua (assembly GCF_902167405.1). NCBI lineage: Eukaryota > Metazoa > Chordata > Actinopteri > Gadiformes > Gadidae > Gadus > Gadus morhua. Next base: position 17,025,519 of record NC_044059.1, on the reverse strand, counting down.
AAATCCCTCTCAATGTTATAAACTAGCATTAAACATGGAACAATTAGCAATTCAGATGATATAGTTTGTTCACACTTCATCTCTGACTTTTTTCAGTGCCCACATTGTCATCAAGACAAGGAGAAAATCAGAGCTTGTGCGGGAAAAAAAGGGTTTCTGCCTGGTGAAGGACGGTGACAAGATAAAGCTGGACAGATCACATGCCTACTGCTATCAAATTCAAGCACAGCTCTTTATCTTGCAAGTAGACTACTGTGATTTTATTGTATGGAACAAGAATTACATTTTTATAGAGAGAATTTTGCCTGACGTGGAGTTTTCGGATAGCATCACCCCCAAGGCTGAAAGTTTTTTTCAGAAATGTATCCTCCCTGAAGTTTTGGGAAATAAATTCACCAAGCAAGTTTCTGCATCTCTGCTCTCCCTTAATTTATTTTATTTAACTGTCAGCCACCCCTTTCTCACCGTCATTTCATTTTATTTATCCACTATATGATATGATATTTATCCACAATGCCGTATGTGTATGTGTATGTATGTGTATGTATGTATGTATGTATGTATATGTCTATATATATATATTTATATGTGTATGTGTGTATATGTATATGTGTGCGTATGTGTATATGTATATATATATATATATATATATATATATATATATATATATATATATATATATATATATGTTTATTTATGTTTAAATGTATTTATTTATTTATATATATTTATTTATATATATTTATTTATATATATTTATTTATTTTTATTTTTATTTATCCTCTATACAGTTCTCTACATTTATCTTATTTTATTTTACTTGAATCCTGTTTTACTTATATTATTATCTCTAATTTCTATATTAGCTAAGAGTTTATTGTTTACTGTTTTCTTTGCTTTTTATAGTTAGTTAGTTAAGAGTTTATTGTTTATCTTATATTATTATTATTATTGTTTACTGTTTACTTTTTGTTTTACTTTTTATAGTTATCTGAGAGTTTATTGTTTATCTTATATTGTATATAATTTAATATTGTGTTGTGTTTCTTTCTTTAAACTACTGGACAATCAATTTCCTTGAGGGAGTCATCCCAAAAGGATCAATAAAGCCTAATCTAATCTAATCTAATATAATCTCTACTAGCAGATCTCCTTAGAAGTGAAAAAAACACAGGATACATTTTAATAGTTCAGTGTTTAATTTACATTTGTCTGCTTGAAGTATAGCCTTTCCATTATTTTGCTAGAATGGTCCATCATATAATATTTTTCCATTCTTATTGATGCCACGAATTTGAGCCTTATAATGCCACAGACAGTAATAGTGTAAATATAATGTCTATAGTATTTTTGTATAAAAAAAGTAACTAAATTGTAAATTAAGACCGTATTTTCATTTCATATTTATGTAGCCAACAATTTAATAGTTGTATTATAGTATTAGTGTATATATTACTCTTAGATCATTCTTGAGCTTAAAATTGTCCTAAAATAGCAGTTTGTGATCGGGCACGACAGGCAGTAATATTTTCTCGATCTACCAACCTTTCACAAAGTGATCACTGCAAACTCATGCATGTTTTGACTCTGCTCCCTTCGACGCGAGATGTTCGAGAGCCACTTTTCTCGTCGTCTTTTTCTAAAATTGCTTGTTTCTGTACCGTGTTTTTTAACTTCACAGGGAACTCTGAAGTAACTTCTATCCGATTCACTGTTTGAACGGTTCGAACAGTCTAAAACAACGCAATTGTAAGGGATTTTCTCTTCGTGTGCTGGACTTCGCTACATGAACGCTTGTAAACAACAAGGCTAGCTGACCACCACTCAAATCCACGCATAGCTAATGAGGCGGACGTGACGTCATATTAATACAAAGAATTCCTCATTCGCCCTCTCAGGTCTGACAGGTTCGAAATTATACGGCTGTGGGCCATCATACATGTTATTTGTGGTTCTTCCCACCTCTTAGACGCCATAGTTCTAGTACTAGGCTCAGGCTACCTTCCACCACATCTGTCCAACGTGACGTCATCGCCGAATGGCGTTAGAAAACACCCGTTACTGCCAAAAACAACAAAAACTGGGCTTTAACACTATTTTGGAGACATTTTATAAATGATACACATATTTTGAGTGCTTTATGTACCCATCAATCAAAACTTCCGGTTAACCTGCACGTAGGCCTTTAATACATACAGAAGTTTTCAACTCAATATTTCAATCATCTTACACAAACACACACACACATCTGCACACACACACACACACACACACACACAAGCGCACACACACACACACACACAAATGAGGGTTGTCTACAGGACGCTCTGCTTGTGTGTTTTTTGCTGACTGTGTTAGGTGTGGATCAGCAGGAATGATTTTGCTCTTGGCTTCTCTCAGTGTGACATAAAAAAACACATTGAACAATATGTATATATATAGAGAGAGAGAGAGAGAGAGAGAGAGAGAGAGAGAGAGCGAGCACTGGAGGAGAAGACAACATAAAGCCTTTACCATTGCCGCTCATTCCATCCCATCTGCTTCACACACATAGCAGCCCCTGCGATCCCTTCCACTTCCTAACACTAACCACAATCTAGAGAGTGCAGACCCTCGGCCTAACTTACTTGGCGCCTTGATTCCTCTACTGCAGTGGTTCTCAAACTATGGTATGCGTACCACTGGTGGCACGCAAAGCACTATCAAGTGGTACGCAGAGGAATTAGAAAAAAGAAAAAAACGTTAGATTAATAACAATGCTATAAAAACACTAGTACTAATGGAAATACATTTACCATGAGATCATGTTTTCACTTGCTGTGTGTGCATGTGTATGTGTTTCCATGTCTCTGTTCTAGTGCTACCACTTTGTACAGATGACAACAGCTAACAATAAATATTATTATTTTTAAGAATAAATGTTCCTCCTGCATGAGATGTGCGTTGCTGAATAGGGCCGCTGGCCTACGCTTCTGCATGTCATAATGGTTGTACTTCGGGAGACAAATAATTTCTGTGGTGGTACGCGGTATAAAAAGTTTGAGAACCACTGCTCTACTGTATTTAGTGTTAAGGGTCACTGTGAATGTGATGCAAAACTGATCAACAACTAAAAACACAACCCACGGCAACCATGTTTTCTGAGCCATATCACTTCCATAAATGTCTGATGCACGCCTTTTATTCGCTAATGCTACATTTCATGCTTGGATTTGTGTCACCAAAGGACTCCCTCATATTTATTTAACAGTCTGCGTTTTTGATGAAAGAAAACTCATGGGAGAGAGTGCATGTCGGTTAATCATCAAAAATAGAAAGTATGTTCGAGCATGAGCTCTTGGATTCACAAATTTTGATCGGCCAACAAAATGCTGGGAGAGAGAGAGAGAGAGAGAGAGAGAGAGAGAGAGAGAGGGAGAGAGAGAATGGGGAAGGATAGATTGCCAGAAAGAGAAACATTGGGGAGGGTGGTTGAAGCGAGTGCTTTCCCAGTGGCCTGCCCAGCCCCCATTTAGCCTGTCTGACCGGTCCACTTAAACTCAAGGTCCGCCTCTGATAGCCTCGTTTATCCACTTCAGCCTGGGAGCCGGCTGCCCACACTGGGCTTGCAGGAAGCCACAACCCGGACAGCTAGAAGAGCACTGCCCTGCATCTGCAACCCATCTGGGGGATGGTCTTACTTCAGCACCATGGACAGCTCCCAGGTCTTGCACGTCACAGATACTACTGCATTACTAATTAAACTGCTATACCGATAAAACCAGCTCTAATACTGATTATTTTACACCACTGATATAGACTAGTGTAATATTTATTATACTGCAGTACTGACACAGACTTCTGTAATACTAATGTAGACTACTCAATACTGATTATAATGCAGTGCTGATATATACTACTGTAATACTGATGTTCCTAATATATTATATATATATATATATATATATATATATATATATACTACTATACTACTGAAATGCAGACATAAAATGCTATAAGAGGGATTACATCAACTACTGCTACTGCTACTTATAGTTAGTTGACTACAATACTGATACAGAATATTGCAGTACCTGCTGCAACATGTACTCAGTGTTTGTCGAGAGTTCATACTGGGAAGGAGCTTACACCACCTATGTCTGACTCCACCCGTAATCCCTGCCTCAATCACTAACACGCTGTACTGCCACAGTACTACTTCACTAGTTACAGAATATGCTATGTATATCGTTCCACAGGTGGGATAGTGTTGTAGCTGACACCTATGTGGACTGAGTTGACACAAACATCAACAAACACGACTGGCAGGGGTAGGGTTCGATTTCTGGCCTCATAACATTAATATACCATTTTCACACAGGTGTCATCATAGCACAGACGCAGGTGTCACTCAATGCAGTAATTATGTCTCAGCTCCTTTTATCTACCATGTACCGATAGTAGTCTAGTGAGGATAAGTCTACTACATGTGTCCTCGTACATTAAAGGAGCAGACCCATAACTAGAGTTATGAGCGGCAACTGTGTTTGTCCTACAACAACTCTTTGAAAAGGATCCACTGCTTTCACTGTGTCACCCGTCCCGTACTTTGATCAAGCTCATGACTCATTTATCATGAAACAATGTTTCATCGTTTTATATGGGTGAATCATGTCTCATTATGGAATTAACTTTGATTGCTTTTGGTCATGCCATATTTCGATGGTTTTAATGCATTTAGTTCACAGCTAATCACAATAGTTAATTTGCAATGCTATTATGTGTCAATACTACTATTCTGTGCCTATTGAACACAGAGCCATGCTAGAAGGTTTCTCTCTAATGAGTCTCTACCCAAAGGTGACCTCCCTCGTCCGAACGTGGGCTTTGTGAATCCCACTGAGACTATAATTGTAAAAATGGGGTGGTGTAAATAAACTTGCCCTGGTACCCTTACCTGTGTCTGTGTCTGCTTGTTGTGCTAACTACTGGTGATTTACTCAACAACAAAAAACAATACAACACGGTCGTAAGGCAAATGCAGCATCTGTATCAAGACAGGTCTGAAATGTCCAAATCAATTTACTAAATGATATAGATTTGTGTACAAGATAGGCAGGACTCACAATGGTTGAGACATTTCTTTCAGTTTTTAGGTTAGATCAATGGTTTCGGCTAATTCATGATCAGAGCCTGGAGAAACGGTGTGTGGAATGTCCAATATTTATCAAAATGTTACAATGTAAGATGATTCAAGATGTTCTCTCATCTTATATCTTATATCTCATTCACTAACCTTACCTCGTTTATACAATATCGGTGTGATTCATCCCTTGAAACATGCTACACAAAACTCCATCAGGTGTTTTTTAGTAGTAAAACCCAGGCTTGCTTCAAGACTCCAGGAGAGTGATTCATTGTGGAACAGCTCTGAGTCTGTTCATTCACAGACCCCCCCGGCTCCATGTCTACCACCGTGTGTGAAGCAGGGGTGCAGGCTGTGACGGCAGCTCTAACTTGTCAGTCTCAGCTGATCCAGACAGGCAGAGAGACGCAATCACTCAGAGACCATCAAAAACACTGTATTTCTTCTTTTATCACTGCTTCGGAATAATAGGTGTCTTCCCGGCAGTTCATGATACAAAAACACGAACTAGCTAATGTGCACAACCAGACACACACACACACACACACACACACACACGCGCGCGCACACACGCACACACAGACTCGCGTGACTGTATTTTTCTTTTACTGCTGCTTTGTTACATCAGTTCTGACAGTTGCACAATACACATCCATTCTGAACAAATGATGAAGCAGGTCTTTTCACAGGGAGCCCTCCTCCAGTCACTCAGCTGCGTATGCCCTTCCTGTGTGGAGAGCAGCCAGCCTCTCGCAGCACATTATCCCCAATGACCACTGGATGACCTCTGGACTACCCCTCCATGCATCTACAAAGGAGGCATTTAGCCCCATCCCCTTGTATATGGAAGCCCCCTCCCCCAGAACAACACTCTCTATATCCAGGAGATGCTTCTTTATATGTTACAGTTTTTTTCAGTCGCTAACAAGCGTTTTTCTAAACAGTAGTCACATTTTCAAAACTCTAAACACGATTAGCACAACATCGGTCCTTTGTGGCCATACCATTCACACATTTCATGTTGTTTTCACACTATATGCAGTCAGTGAACACATTTATATAATGCTTACATTTTCTTAACAGACAAGCTATACCTCCAAACAAAATTATGGATTGTTTTTGTATTATTTACAAATGTTAACACACAACATCCCACAATTGCAAACACAATATTCCAAACCTTAGATACAGTATAAAAACCTCTGCTTCTGTAATACAGTAATATCAGTTCTAAAACAATATATCTCAGCTGATAATAAACAAACAATTGAATAATTGACACACAGCTGATGTATGTTGGGTATATTGGGTCAACCACAGCTGATTCCACTCTGGCTTAGAATCAATGGCATTACTAAAAGGAGGACTTTGAGGAGTGATGTTTTTGGAAACAGAAACCGAAAAAGATGTCTGGACGAGGAAGAGTTAGAGCAAGGGGCCCAGGGAGAAGAGCAGGCCCAGTGAGAGGAGCAGTGAGAGGTGTAGTAGTGAGAGGAGCAGGAGTAGTGAGAGGAGCAGGAGAAGTGAGAGGAGCAGGAGTAGTGAGAGGAGCAGGAGTAGTGAGAGGAGCAGGAGTAGTGAGAGGAGCAGGAGTAGTGAGAGGAGCAGGAGTAATGAGAGGAGCAGGAGTAGTGTGAGGAGCAGGTCCAGGGAGAAGAGCAGGCCTAAGGAGAGGGCAAGGTAGAGGTATGCGTGGTGGTGGCATTCTAAGGGCTACAAGGGCAGTGGTGAGTGATGGAATTCGTGCCACTATCATTGACCATGTGATAAACCACGGTCTTTCACTAAGGGAGGCTGGTGAAAGAGTACAGCCCAATTTGGGGCGGTCAACGGTTGCGTCAATTATACGCATCTTTCAACAAACCAACAGGTAAGTTTGCATTTTACATGGATTGTTTCTATTCTCACTCGACATGTCAATGAGGCCATACAGTAATGCATATGTTGATATTTTTTGTCCCTCAAAAGAATGCAACGTCTTCCTCCCTCTGGGGGAAGAGGTAAGCTCCTTAATCATCAACAAGAGCTTGCCATAGTAGATATGGTTGTTGCAAATAACGCAATTAAACTGCATGAGATTCAAAGCAGAATTTTGGAGGACCAAGAGATATTTCACAATATCAATAGCATCAGCCTCGCAACCATTACGCGGACATTGTCCAAACACAGAGTGCGGATGAAACAGCTCTACACTGTTCCCTTTGAGAGGAACAGTGAGCGAGTCAAGGTGCTACGACCAGGCCTGCCGACAGGGGGGGACAAACAGGTACGTTGTCCCAGGCCCTGGACTGGCCCTGGAATGGGGGGGGGCCATAACTGGACCCCCATGAAGTTGGGATTAATTATTGTATGTATACTTCAAAAAGTGTTGATTTAGAGAAGAAAAGTGCTTTATTTGCATTCAATTAATGACTCCTAGATTGTTTGCCTTCATTGCCCATGAAAAAACGGCCAATAACCCCCTATCACCCCTATGCCAAAATGGTTTGGTCTTTGGAGAAGAAAAAAGACGACATCATTCCATTAGTGGTCAGTGCGCGAGTTGATTCAACATGCACAAGTCAGGAGCCCTGAAAAAAAAAGAAAGGCGAAAAAGAGAGGAAGAAGCCGAAAGCCTGAGGGGATCTCTTTATAAATATTTATAAATATTTCAGGAAAGACTCAGGTGATATTGCAGCCGGTACCAGTAAAGGCAGCTGTGCAGCACAGCCAGGTAAGACACGGCCAACTTTTTCCAGCCCCGTCGTCAAGTAACACAGGCACAGGCGGCGTGTCAAACATATTAGCGCAGCACCACATGAGCAAGTCACACGGAGATCAATATCAGACAGACAGGGGGCATTGAATAATTTGATAACCACAACGGCTTTATTACACTGTGTTTCATACGCCTATATCTAATTGAATCTTAGAATATGCACATTACCCCGCAAATATGCCCATGTCCAAATCAAATGTTTCAGGCAGGCACGCGCTGCGCACTCCAATCAGGCTGAATTGATTTGAGAATCATTCCCAGTCAGCTGAATTACAGCCAGTGTAACGCGGCTCATGGTTTAAAATAAGCCAGTGGCATGGCAACATGTGAAATTGCCATTTAGATAGAGTTGGATGTAACGAATGGGTTATAAACGTGACGTTTTGGGGTAGCCTGTAACTTAGTTTCTGATTGCCGTTAACTTGAAACTCGCCAGATGAATGGGCTCCGCCTTGTTCCCCAAACATTCTCTGGAAGTTCAGCGGACATAAACGCGGGTCTGGCGATAAATAAAAGTACCCTTGACATGATTCCCCTTGGTCCAGTGAAAAATGGTCGATGAAATGTGCAGTTAATGAGCTCTAAGTGAATACAATCGCGTGAGTTTTATTGTGATATGATTCTGAAAGCCATAACTTCACTCAGTCCATATCCATAGCCTATCCAATTAA
>NC_044059.1:16249465-16364465 GCF_902167405.1 Gadus morhua | reverse complement strand
ATCAAATATATGTATTTTTTAACTTTCAAGTTTCTTGTAGCTCTAACTGAATAATCACAATCGCGTTTCAAGTAGTGTTGTCAGTCACGATACTGGATTTTCTAACTTCGAAACTATACCTGGAAAAATATCGATATTTTAAGTTTTTTTCAGGAAAGAACATACCTAAAGTAAGTAGAGTATATCTCCACAACTGCAAGGGCGATAATGTCATCTTTGTGCCAAAAGAAAGATTGTTGTGCAAGTGAAATATTCAATGGGGATAATACTTGGTTAAGGTGAATAAAGCCATGGAACACAGCATAAGTGGAAGATAACATTTCCACCTGAAATAATTATCAGTTGGTCGTTATCAGTTGGGAGCGCTGTCTTACTATGAGGTACAAATAAAGGTAGATATCTTGCAATTTTGACACTTGACACTTGACACCTCTATTTAAAGTTCAGGGCAAATATAATCGAATGCACCAAGCCAAACACTCTTAAATAAATATATGGCCACTAGATTGCGCTGAAGAATATGTTTTCTGATTGAAGGCAATTCACCTATTTCCTAAGAAACCTTCTGTTATCCATTGATTGAAAACACCATGTTTAGTTACAAAATTTGGCCCAGACACTGGATAATCTGTTTATGGTGGTTTTATTCGATCAGAATCAACTTTGTGGACAAAAATCACAAAGGTAATATTTCATTTTTGGTTGTTAAAAGAAAAGGGGACGTTTCTTCTTAAGTTGTTATTTGCGAGTTTTAGTCACAGAATGATATGGTTTGGACTGTTAGAATAAGGCTCAGGCTCAGCTTCATGTAATATATACCGTATTTTCCGCGCTATAAGGCACACCGGAGTATAAGCCGCAGCAGATAAATTGAATTATGTGTACATACATAAGGCGCACTGGACTATAAACCGCAGGTGTTTTAATGTTTAATTACCATTAGGGCTGGCCCGAATGCCATTTTTCAGGCTTTGAATACTCGTTTTTTTTTTCACTTTACCTTACTCAAATTAATGGTAAGGTTTAGCCCTAAAACCCACTATATCAAGGATATTTTTAGGGGTCCAAGCCAACAGGTTGGATCCCTATTGTTTTTGTAAGGATTTTTAGGGGTCCAAGCCAACAGGTTGGATCCCTATTGTTTTTGTAAGGATTTTTTTTATTTTTATTAGGGGTCCAAGCCAACAGGTTGGATCCCTATTGTTTTTGTAAGGATTTTTATTAGGGGTCCAAGCCAACAGGTTGGATCCCTATTGTTTTTGTAAGGATTTTTCTTATTAGGGGTCCAAGCCAACAGGTTGGATCCCTATTGTTTTTGTAAGGATTTTTATTAGGGGTCCAAGCCAACAGGTTGGATCCCTATTGTTTTTGTAAGGATTATTATTATTATTATTCCCCCCTAGAAGTGGTACCACAGCCCAAACCGTAAATGGTGCACACACGCCAATTGCATGACTAGATCCAGGTACGTGAGTTCTAGGCAGACGACCAAATCCAGACATGCCGGCCACTAGGTGGCGCTATACCAAGGAATACGCGTTTGCGGCTATAACTCCCACACCGAACCTCCCAGAGTCCAAAAACTTGTACACACAGATGCACTGGAGTCTGCTGCATCTTTTGGCATAGGCCACGCCCATTTGCGTCTATAATTTTTTTGCCCAAACCGTAAATGGTGCACACACGCCAATTGCATGACTAGATCCAGGTACGTGAGTTCTAGGCAGACGACCAAATCCAGACATGCCGGCCACTAGGTGGCGCTATACCAAGGAATACGCGTTTGCGGCTATAACTCCCACACCGAACCTCCCAGAGTCCAAAAACTTGTACACACAGATGCACTGGAGTCTGCTGCATCTTTTGGCATAGGCCACGCCCATTTGCGTCTATAATTTTTTTTCGCAAAATCGCGAAAACCGCAAAACTGTTTTTCCCCTACTCCTCCCACATTTCTTGACCAATCGACACCAAGCTTTGCACACGACATCTTCAGACGCACACGCAGAGGAATCGTGAGACAGTTTTTTGATCCGACCTTCGACGACGAAACGGTAGCGTTTTGAATATTGGTTTATGAGCTAAATTAGACGTGGAAAATCAAAATTCCAAAGAAATCCAAAATTAGACATCGGATCGAGTCCAAACTTTACACACATGTTGGTGCTAACCTTATCGGCGTTCGATAAAAAATTCGGAAAATTACGCCCTCAGGGGGCGCAATAAACGAGGAAATTGTATATCTTCTAATTGGCCAAAGGAATGTTCTTCAAACTCAAGGGAAACCATCAAGGGGCAAACCCGAGTCTATATAGAAAATATGTCCAACAATTATTAATATGGGCGGGAGTTATTTGGCAAAGGAAAATTGTCTTTGGAAAATTTCGCCACAGGGCGGCGCCAAAAAACGACGACATTGTCTATCTCCTATTTGGCCAATGGAATGTTCTGAAAACGCGTTTTAGGCTATAACTCCCACACCGAAGCTCCCACAGTCAAAACCTTTATATCCACATGTTGTTCACGGTAGCGTTTTGAATACTTGCTTCGCGTTGTGCCGGCGAAACGCACATTTCTTGTCGCGTTGTGCCGGCGAAATGCACACTTCTTGGACCCCTGCATAACTGCTTGCAGTTCTAGTTATTATACTTCCCGCGCTAAAAGTGGGCCCACAGCCCAAACCGTAAATGGTGCCGACACGCCAATTGCATGACTAGATCCAGGTCCGGCACCGCTACTCAGATAACAAAATCCAGACACGCCGGCCACTAGGTGGCGCTATACCAAGGAAAGACGCGTTTGGGGCTATAACTCCCACACCGAACCTCCCACATTCAAAACCTTGTACACACATGTTCACTGGAGTCTGCTGCATCTTTTGGCATAGGCCACGCCCATTTGCGTCTAGAATTTTTTTTCGCAAAATCGCGAAAACCGCAAAACTGTTCTTTCCCTACTCCTCCCACATTTCTTGACCAATCGACACCAAACTTTGCACACGACATCTTCACACGCACACGCAAAGAATGCATGAAAACACTTTTTTGATCCGTCCTTCGATAACGAAACGGTAGCGTTTTGAATATTGGTATATTAGCTAAATTAGACGTGGAATATCAAAAATCCAAAGAAATCCAAAATTAGCCATCGGATCGAGTCCACATTTTACACACATGTTGGTGCTAACCTTAATGTCGTTCGATAAAAATTTCGGAAAATTTCGCCATTAGGGGGCGCAATAAACGAGGAAATTGTATATCTTCTACAAAATTTCGCCACGAAAACGCTACACTGACTTCTCGCTACTCCTACCACAGTCAAATCCTTTGTATCCACATGTTCAGGGTAGCGTTTTGAACACATGCTTCGCGTCGTGCCGGCGAAACGCACATTTCTTGTCGCGTTGTGCCGGCGAAATGCACACTTCTTGGACCCCTGCATAACTGCTTGCAGTTCTAGATTTTATTAGGGGTCCAAGCCAACAGGTTGGATCCCTATTGTTTTTGTAAGGATTTTTATTATTATTATACTTCCCGCGCTAAAAGTGGGCCCACAGCCCAAACCGTAAATGGTGCCGACACGCCAATTGCATGACTAGATCCAGGTCCGGCACCGCTACTCAGATAACAAAATCCAGACACGCCGGCCACTAGGTGGCGCTATACCAAGGAAAGACGCGTTTGGGGCTATAACTCCCACACTGAACCTCCAACATTCAAAACCTTGTACACACATATTCACTGGAGTCTGCTGCATCTTTTGGCATAGGCCACGCCCATTTGCGTCTGGAATTTTTTTTCGCAAAATCGCGAAGACCGCAAAACTGTTTTTTCCCTACTCCTCCCACATTTCTTGACCAATCGACACCAAACTTTGCACACGACATCTTCAGACGCACACGCAAAGAATGCATGAAAACACTTTTTTGATCCGTCCTTCGATAACGAAACGGTAGCGTTTTGAATATTGGTTTATGAGCTAAATTAGACGTGGAATATCAAAAATCCAAAGAAATCCAAAATTAGACATCGGATCGAGTCCACATTTTACACACATGTTGGTGCTAACCTTACTGTCGTTCGATAAAAATTTCGGAAAATTTCGCCATTAGGGGGCGCAATAAACGAGGAAATTGTATATCTTCTAATTGGCCAAAGGAATGTTCTTCAAACTCAAGGGAAACCATCAAGGGGCAAACCCGAGTCTATGTAGAAAATATGGCCAAGAATTATTAATGTGGGCGGGAGTTATTTGGCAAAGGAAAATTGTCTTTGGAAAATTTCGCCACAGGGCGGCGCCAAAAAGAACGACGACATTGTCTATCTCCTATTTGGCCAATGTTCTGAAAACGCGTTTTAGGCTATAACTCCCACACCGAAGCTCCCATAGTCAAAACCTTTATATCCACATGTTGTTCACGGTAGCGTTTTGAATACTTGCTTCTCGTTGTGCCGGCGAAATGCACATTTCTTGTCGCGTTGTGCCGGCGAAATGCACACTTCTTGGACCCCTGCATAACTGCTTGCAGTTCTAGTTATTATACTTCCTACCAAGAAAGTGGTACCACAGCCCAGACCGTAAATGGTGCCGACACGCCAATTGCATGAATAGATCCAGGTCCCTGAAGACTATGCAGACGACAAAATCCAGGCATGCCGGCCACTAGGTGGCGCTATACCAAGGAATACGCGTTTGGGGCTATAACTCCCACACCGAACCTCCCACATTCAAAAACTTGTACCCACATATTCACTGGAGTCTGCTGCATCTTTTGGCATAGGCCACGCCCATTTGCGTCTATAATTTTTTTTCGCAAAATCGCGATAACCGCAAAACTGTTTTTTCGCTACTCCTCCCACATTTCTCGCCCGGTCAACACCAAACTTTGCACACGACATCTTCAGACACACACGAAAAGGAACCGTATAAACTTTTTTGATCCGACCGTCGACGACGAAACGGTAGCGTTTTGAATATTGGTTTATTAGCTAAATTAGACGTGGAAAATCCAAAATCCGAAAAAATCCAAAATTACACATCGGATCGACTCCAAGTTTTACACACATGTTAGCGCCACCCTTATCGACGTTCGAATAAAAATTCGGAAAATTACGCCCTAAGGGGGCGCTATAAACGAGGAAATTGTATATCTTCTAATTGGCCAAAGGAATGTTCTTCAAACTCAAGGGAAACCATCAAGGGGCAAACCCGAGTCTATATAGAAAATATGGCCGAGAATTATTAATGTGGGCGGGAGTTATTTGGCAAAGGAAAATTGTCTTTGGAAAATTAAAAATTTCGCCACAGGGCGGCGCCAAAAAACGACGACATTGTCTATCTCCTATTTGGCCAATGGAATGTTCTGAAAACGCGTTTTGGGCTATAACTCCCACACCGAAGGTCCCACAGTCAAAACCTTTATATCCACATGTTGTTCACGGTAGCGTTTTGAACACATGCTTCGCGTTGTGCCGGCGAAACGCACATTTCTTGTCGCGTTGTGCCGGCGAAATGCACACTTCTTGGACCCCTGCATAACTGCTTGCAGTTCTAGTTAGGGGTCCAAGCCAACAGGTTGGATCCCTATTGTTTTTGTAAGGATTTTTCTTATTATTCCAGCAGCTAAAAGTGGTACTACAGCCCAAACCGTAAATGGTGCACACAAGCCAATTACATGACTAGATCCAGGTCCGTGAGGTGACGGCAGACGACAAAATCCAGACATGCCGGCCACTAGGTGGCGCTATACCAAGGAATACGCGTTTGCGGCTATAACTCCCACACCGAACCTCCCAGAGTCCAAAAACTTGTACACACAGATGCACTGGAGTCTGCTGCATCTTTTGGCCTAGGCCACGCCCATTTGCGTCTGGGAATATTTTACGCTAAATCGCGAAAACCGCAAAACTGTATTTTCGCTACTCCTCCCACATTTCTTGACCAATCGACACCAAACTTTGCACACGACATCTTCAGACGCACCCGCAAAGAATGCACGAAGCACTTTTTTGATGCGACCTTTGACGTCGAAACGGTAGCGTTTTGAATATTGGTTTATGAGCTAAATTAGACGTGGAATATCAAAAATCCAAAGAAATCCAAAATTAGACATCGGATCGAGTCCAAGTTTTACACGCATGTTGGTGTTAACCTTAATGTCGTTCGATAAAAAATTCGGAAAATTTCGCCATTAGGGGGCGCAATAAACGAGGAAATTGTATATCTTCTACAAAATTTCGCCGCGAAAACGCTACACTGACTTCTCGCTATTCCTACCACAGTCAAATCCTTTGTATCCACAGGTTCAGGGTAGCGTTTCGAACACATGCTTCACGTTGTGCCGGCAAAACGCACATTTCTTGTCGCGTTGTGCCGGCGAAATGCACACTTCTTGGACCCCTGCATAACTGCTTGCAGTTCTAGTTAGGGGTCCAAGCCAACAGGTTGGATCCCTATTGTTTTTGTAAGGATTATTATTATTATACTATACGCCTTAGAAGTGGTGCCACAGCCCAAACCGTAAATGGTGCCGACACGCCAATTGCATGACTAGATCCAGGTCCGGCACCGCTACTCAGATAACCAAATCCAGACACGCCGGCCACTAGGTGGCGCTATACCAAGGACAGACGCGTTTGGGGCTATAACTCCCACACCGAACCTCCCAGAGTCCAAAAACTTGTACACACAGATGCACTGGAGTCTGCTGCATCTTTTGGCCTAGGCCACGCCCATTTGCGTCTGGGAATATTTTTCGCTATATCGCGAAAACCGCAAAAATGTTTTTTCGCTACTCCTCCCACATTTCTCGACCAATTGACACAAAACTTTGCACATGACATCTTCAGACCTACACGAAAAGAATTCCTGCATTACTTTTTTGATCCGTCCTTCGATAACGAAACGGTAGTGTTTTGAATATTGGTTTATTAGCTAAATTAGACGTGGAATATCAAAAATCCAAAGAAATCCAAAATTAGACATCGGATCGAGTCCACATTTTACACACATGTTGGTGCTAACCTTAATGTCGTTCGATAAAAATTTCGGAAAATTTCGCCATTAGGGGGCGCAATAAACGAGGAAATTGTATATCTTCTACAAAATTTCGCCGCGGAAACGCCACACTGACTTCTCGCTACTCCTACCACAGTCAAATCCTTTGTATCCACAGGTTCAGGGTAGCGTTTTGAACACATGCTTCGCTTTGTGCCGGCGAAACGCACATTTCTTGTCGCGTTGTGCCGGCGAAATGCACACTTCTTGTTAGGGGTCCAAGCCAACAGGTTGGATCCCTATTGTTTTTGTAAGGATTTTTCTTTTTATTATTCCAGCAAAAATAAACCTAAAAGTGTGCCCACAGCCCAA
Organism: Gadus morhua; assembly: GCF_902167405.1. NCBI lineage: Eukaryota > Metazoa > Chordata > Actinopteri > Gadiformes > Gadidae > Gadus > Gadus morhua. The sequence continues at coordinate 16,357,097 of NC_044059.1, read as the reverse complement.
ACCGTAAATGATGCCGACACGCCAATTGCATGACTAGATCCAGATCCGTGAGGTGACGGCAGACGACAAAATCCAGACACGCCGGTCCCTAGGTGGCGCTATACCAAGGAATACGCGTTTGGGGCTATAACTCCCACACCGAACCTCTCAGAGTCCAAAAACTTGTACACACAGATGCACTGGAGTCTGCTGCATCTTTTGGCCTAGGCCACGCTCATTTGCGTCTAGGAATATTTTTCGCAAAATCGCGAAAACCGCAAAACTGTTTTTTCGCTACTCCTTCCACATTTCTCGACCAATCAACACCAAACTTTGCACACGACATCTTCAGACGCACACGCAAAGAATGCAGGAAACACTTTTTTGATGCGACCTTTGACGACGAAACGGTAGCGTTTTGAATATTGGTTTATTAGCTAAATTAGACGTGGAATATCAAAAATCCAAAGAAATCCAAAATTAGACATCGGGTCGAGTCCAAATTTTACACACATGTTGGTGTTAACCTTAACGTCGTTCGATAAAAAATTCGGAAAAATTCGCCATTAGGGGGCGCAATAAACGAGGAAATTGTATATCGTCTGCAAAATTTCGCCGCGAAAACGCTACACTGACTTCTCGCTACTCCTACCACAGTCAAATCCTTTGTATCCACAGGTTCAGGGTAGCGTTTTGAACACATGCTTCGCGTTGTGCCGGCGAAACGCACATTTCTTGTCGCGTTGTGCCGGCGAAATGCACACTTCTTGGACCCCTGCATAACTGCTTGCAGTTCTAGTTAGGGGTCCAAGCCAACAGGATTGGATCCCTATTGTTTTTGTAAGGATTTTTATTATTATTATTATACTTCCCGCGCTAAAAGTGGGCCCACAGCCCAAACCGTAAATGGTGCCGACACGCCAATTGCATGACTAGATCCAGGTCCGGCACCGCTACTCAGATAATTAAATCCAGACACGCCGGCCACTAGGTGGCGCTATACCAAGGAAAGACGCGTTTGGGGCTATAACTCCCACACCGAACCTCCCACATTCAAAACCTTGTACACACATGTTCACTGGAGTCTGCTGCATCTTTTGGCATAGGCCACGCCCATTTGCGTCTAGAATTTTTTTTCGCAAAATCGCGAAAACCGCAAAACTGTTTTTTCCCTACTCCTCCCACATTTCTTGACCAATCGACACCAAACTTTGCACACGACATCTTCAGACGCACACGCAAAGAATGCATGAAACACTTTTTTGATCCGTCCTTCGATAACGAAACGGTAGCGTTTTGAATATTGGTTTATGAGCTAAATTAGACGTGGAATATCAAAAATCCAAAGAAATCCAAAATTAGACATCGGATCGAGTCCACATTTTACAAACATGTTGGTGCTAACCTTAATGTCGTTCGATAAAAATTTCGGAAAATTTCGCCATTAGGGGGCGCAATAAACGAGGAAATTGTATATCTTCTACAAAATTTCGCCGCGAAAACGCTACACTGACCTTTGCTACTCCTACCACAGTCAAATCCTTTGTATCCACAGGTTCAGGGTAGCGTTTTGAACACATGCTTCGCGTTGTGCCGGCGAAATGCACACTTCTTGGACCCCTGCATAACTGCTTGCAGTTCTAGTTATTAGGGGTCCAAGCCAACAGGTTGGATCCCTATTGTTTTTGTAAGGATTTTTATTAGGGGTCCAAGCCAACAGGTTGGATCCCTATTGTTTTTGTAAGGATTTTTCTTATTAGGGGTCCAAGCCAACAGGTTGGATCCCTATTGTTTTTGTAAGGATTTTTATTATACTACCTCCCCGTGAAAGTGGAACTACAGCCCAAACCGTAAATGGTGCACACGCGCCAATTGCATGAGTAGATCCAGAATCGGCACCGCTACTCAGATAACAAAATCCAGACACGCCGGTCCCTAGGTGGCGCTATACCAAGGAATACGCGTTTGGGGCTATAACTCCCACACCGAACCTCCCACAGTCCAAAAACTTGTACCCACATATTCACTGGAGTCTGCTGCAACTTTTGGCATAGGCCACGCCCATTTGCGTCAATAATTTTTTTTCGCAAAATCGCGAAAACCGCAAAACTGTATTTTCGCTACTCCTCCCACATTTCTTGACCAATCGACACCAAACTTTGCACACGGCATCTCCAGATGCACACGCATAGAAATGATAGACACTTTTTTGATCGGACCTTCGACGACGAAACGGTAGCGTTTTGAATATTGGTTTATTAGCTAAATTTGACGTGGAAAATCAAAAATCCAAAAAAATCCAAAATTAGACATCGGATCGAGTCCACATTTTACACACATGTCGGGGCTAGCCTTAATGTCGTTCGATAAAAAAATCGGAAAATTTCGCCATTAGGGGGCGCAATAAACGAGGAAATTGTATATCTTCTACAAAATTTTGCCGGGAAAACGCTACACTGACTTCTCGCTACTCCTACCACAGTCAAATGTTTTGTATCCACAGGTTCAGGGTAGCGTTTTGAACACATGCTTCGCGTTGTGCCGGCGAAACGCACATTTCTTGTCGCGTTGTGCCGGCGAAATGCACACTTCTTGGACCCCTGCATAACTGCTTGCAGTTCTAGTTATTATTCTTACCTGCCTAAAAGTGAGCCCACAGCCCAAACCGTAAATGGTGCCGACACGCCAATTGCATGAATAGATCCAGATCTCTTCGGACTACGCAGACGACAAAATCCAGACACGCTGGCCACTAGGTGGCGCTATACCAAGGGAAAACGCGTTTGGGGCTATAACTCCCACACCGAACCTCCCACAGTCAAAAACTTGTACGCACATATTCACTGGAGTCTGCTGCATCTTTTGGCATAGGCCACGCCCATTTGCGTTTGTAATTTTTTTTCGCAAAATCGCGAAAACCGCAAAACTGTTTTTTCGCTACTCCTCCCATATTTCTTGACCAATCAACACCAAACTTTGCACACGGCATCTTCAGACGCACACGCAAAGAAATGATAGACACTTTTTTGATCCGACCCTCGACGACGAAACGGTAGCGTTTTGAATATTGGTTTATGAGCTAAATAAGACATGGAAAATCAAAAATCCAAAGAAATCCAAAATTAGACATCGGAACGAGTCCAAATTTTACACACATGTTGGTGCTAACCTTAATGTCGTACGATAAAAATTTCGGAAAATTTCGCCATTAGGGGGCGCAATAAACGAGGAAATTGTATATCTTTTAATTGGCCTGAGGAATGTTCTTCAAACCCGAGGGAAACCATCAAGGGGCAATCCCGAGTCTATATAGAAAATATGGCCAAGAAATATTAATGTGGGCGGGAGTTATTTGAAAAAGGAAAATTGTCTTTGGAAAATTTCGCCACAGGGCGGCGCCAAAAAACGACGACATTGTCTATCTCCTATTTGGCCAATGGAACGTTCTGAAAACGCGTTTTAGGCTTTAACTCCCACACCGAAGCTCCCACAGTCAAAACCTTTACATCCACATGTTGTTCACGGTAGCGTTTTTAATACTTCCTTCGCGTTGTGCCGGCGAAATGCACATTTCTTGTCGCGTTGTGCCGGCGAAATGCACACTTCTTGGACCCCTGCATAACTGCTTGCAGTTCTAGTTATTATTATTATTATTTCCCTCTAGAAGTGGGCCCACAGCCCAAACCGTAAATGGTGCCGACACGCCAATTGCATGAGTAGATCCAGGTCCGTGAACATTACGCAGACGACAAAATCCAGACACGCCGGCCACTAGGTGGCGCTATACCAAGGAATACGCGTTTGGGGCTATAACTCCCACACCAAACCTCCCAGAGTCAAAAACTTGTACGCACTTATTCACTGGAGTCTGCTGCATCTTTTGGCATAGGCCACGCCCATTTGCGTCCATAATTTTTTTTCGCAAAATCGCGAAAACCGCAAAACTGTTTTTTCGCTACTCCTCCCATATTTCTTGACCAATCAACACCAAACTTTGCACACGGCATCTTCAGACGCACACGCAAAGAAATGATAGACACTTTTTTGATCCGACCCTCGACGACGAAACGGTAGCGTTTTGAATATTGGTTTATGAGCTAAATTAGACGTGGAAAATCAAAAATCCAAAGAAATCCAAAATTAGACATCGGAACGAGTCCAAATTTTACAAACATGTTGGTGCTAACCTTAATGTCGTACGATAAAAATTTCGGAAAATTTCGCCATTAGGGGGCGCCATAAACGAGGAAATTGTATATCTTCTAATTGGCCAAAGGAATGTTCTTCAAACTATGAGGGAACCATCACGGGGCAAACCCGAGTCTATATAAAAATTATGGTCCAGAATTATTAATGTGGGCGGGAGTTATTTGGAAAAGGAAAATTGTCTTTGGAAAATTTCGCCACAAGAGGGCGCAAAAAAACGACGAAATAATACATCTCCTAATCGCCAATGGAATGTTCTGAAAACGCGTTTTGGGCTATAACTCCCACACCGAACCTCCCACAGTCAAAACCTTTGTATCCACAGATTCACTGGAGTCAGCTGCATCTTTTGGCATACGCCGTTTCTCAGTTTCGAACACATGCTTCGCGTTGTGCCGGCGAAATGCACACTTCTTGTTCTTATTAGGGGTCCAAGCCAACAGGTTGGATCCCTATAGTTTTTGTAAGGATTATTATTAGGGGTCCAAGCCAACAGGTTGGATCCCTATTGTTTTTGTAAGGATTTTTCCTATTATTATTATTATTAGGGGTCCAAGCCAACAGGTTGGATCCCTATTGTTTTTGTAGTGTTTATTATTATTAGGGGTCCAAGCCAACAGGTTGGATCCCTATTGTTTTTGTAAGGATTTTTATTATACTTCCTTCGTTAGAAGTGGTACTACAGCCCAAACCGTAAATGGTGCACACAAGCCAATTACATGACTAGATCCAGGTCCGTGAGGTGACGGCAGACGACAAAATCCAGACATGCTGGCCACTAGGTGGCGCTATACCAAAGAAAACTTGTTTGGGGCTATAACTCCCACACCGAACCTCCCACAGTCAGAAGAGTTAGACACACAGATTCACTGGAGTCTGCCGCATCTTTTGGCATAGGCCACGCCCATTTGCGTCTAGGAATATTTTTCGCAAAATCGCGAAAGCCGCAAAACTGTTTTTTCCCTACTCCTCCCACATTTTTTGACCAATCGACACCAAACTTTGCACACGACATCTTCAGACGCACACGCAAAGAATGCATGAAACACTTTTTTGATCCGACCTTCGACGACGAAACGGTAGCGTTTTGAATATTGGTTTATTAGCTAAATTAGACGTGGAATAGCAAAAATCCAAAAAAATCCAAAATGAGAAAAATTCGCCATTAGGGGGCGCAATAAACGAGGAAATTGTATATCTTCTACAAAATTTCGCAGCGAAAACGCTACACTGACTTCTCGCTACTCCTACCACAGTCAAATCCTTTGTATCCACAGGTTCAGGGTAGCGTTTTCAACACATGCTTCGCGTTGTGCCGGCGAAACGCACATTTCTTGTCACGTTGTGCCGGCGAAATGCACACTTCTTGGACCCCTGCATAACTGCTTGCAGTTCTAGTTAGGGGTCCAAGCCAACAGGTTGGATCCCTATTGTTTTTGTAAGGATTTTTATACTACCTCCCCGTGAAAGTGGAACCACAGCCCAAACCACAAATGGTGCACACGCGCCAATTACATGACTAGATCCAGAATCGGCACCGCTACTCAGATAACAAAATCCTGACACGCCGGTCCCTAGGTGGCGCTATACCAAGGAATACGCGTTTGGGGCTATAACTCCCACACCGAACCTCCCAGAGTCCAAAAACTTGTACACACAGATGCACTGGAGTCTGCTGCATCTTTTGGCCTAGGCCACGCCCATTTGCGTCTAGATTTTTTTTTCGCAAAATCGCGAAAACCGCGAAACTGTTTTTTCGCTACTCCTCCCACATTTCTCGCCCGATCAACACCAAACTTTGCACACAACATCGTCAGACGCACACGCAAAGAATGCATGAAACACTTTTTTGATCTGTCCTTCGACGACGAAACGGTAGCGTTTTGAATATTGGTTTATTAGCTAAATTAGACGTGGAATATCAAAAATCCAAAGAAATCCAAAATTAGACATCGGATCGAGTCCACATTTTACACACATGTTGGTGCTAACCTTAATGTCGTTCGATAAAAATTTCGGAAAATTTCGCCATTAGGGGGCGCAATAAACGAGGAAATTGTATATCTTCTACAAAATTTCGCCGCGAAAACGCTACACTGACTTCTCGCTACTCCTACCACAGTCAAATCCTTTGTATCCACAGGTTCAGGGTAGCGTTTTGAACACATGCTTCGCTTTGTGCCGGCGAAACGCACATTTCTTGTCGCGTTGTGCCGGCGAAATGCACACTTCTTGGACCCCTGCATAACTGCTTGCAGTTCTAGTTATTATACTTACCTCCCTAAAAGTGTGCCCACAGCCCAAACCGTAAATGGTGCCGACACGCCAATTGCATGACTAGATCCAGATCCGTGGGGACTACGCAGCCGACAAAATCCAGACATGCCGGCCACTAGGTGGCGCTATACCAAGGAATACGCGTTTGGGGCTATAACTCCCACACCGAACCTCCCACAGTCAAAAACTTGTACGCGCATATGCACTGGAGTCTGCTGCATCTTTTGGCATAGGCCACGCCCATTTGCGTCTATAATTTTTTTTCGCAAAATCGCGAAAACCGCAAAATTGTTTTTTCCCTACTCCTCCCACATTTCTTGTCCAATCGACACCAAACTTTGCACACGGCATCTTCAGACGTACACGCAAAGAATGCTCGAACACTTTTTTGATCCGACCCTCGACGACGAAACGGTAGCGTTTTGAACATTGGTTTATTAGCTATGTTTTACGCCGAAACGCAAAAATTCTAAAAATACCAAAATTAGACATCGGATCAAGCCCAAATTTTAGACACATGTCGGTGTTACCCTTAATGGCGTTCAATAAAAAAAACGGAATTTTTCGCCATTAGGGGGCGCAATAAACGAGGAAATTGTATATCTTCTAATTGGCCAGAGGAATGTTCTTCAAACTATAAGGGAACCATCAAGGGGCAAACCCGAGTCTATATAGAAAATATGGCCAAGAATTATTAATGTGGGCGGGAATTATTTGGCAAAGGAAAATTGTCTTTGGAAAATGTCGCCACAGGGCGGCGCCAAAAAACGACGACATTGTCTATCTCCTATTTGGCCAATGGAATGTTCTGAAAACGAGTTTTAGGCTATAACTCCCACACCGAAGCTCCCACAGTCAAAACCTTTATATCCACAGGTTCAGGGTAGCGATTTGAATACTTGCTTCGCGTTCTGCCGGCGAAACGCACATTTCTTGTCGCGTTGTGCCAGCGAAATGCACACTTCTTGGACCCCTGCATAACTGCTTGCAGTTCTAGTTATTATTAGGGGTCCAAGCCAACAGGTTGGATCCCTATTGTTTTTGTAAGGATTATTATTATTCCGACATGCTAATCCTAAAAGTGTGCCCACAGCCCAAACCGTAAATGGTGCCGACACGCCAATTGCATGACTAGATCCAGGTCCCTGAGTTCTAAGCAGACGACCAAATCCAGACACGCCGGCCACTAGGTGGCGCTATACCAAGGGACAACGCGTTTGGGGCTATAACTCCCACACCGAACCTCCCACAGTCAAAAACTTGTACCCACATATTCACTGGAGTCTGTTGCATCTTTTGGCATAGGCCACGCCCATTTGCGTCCACAATTTTTTTTCGCAAAATCGCGAAAACCGCAAAACTGTTTTTTCCCTACTCCTCCCACATTTCTTGACCAATCGACACCAAACTTTGCACACGACATCTTCAGACGCACACGCAAAGAATGCATGAAACACTTTTTTGATGCGACCTTTGACGACGAAACGGTAGCGTTTTGAATATTGGTTTATTAGCTAAATTAGACGTGGAATATCAAAAATCCAAAGAAATCCAAAATTAGACATCGGATCGAGTCCAAGTTTTACACGCATGTTGGTGTTAACCTTAATGTCGTTCGATAAAAAATTCGGAAAATTTCGCCATTAGGGGGCGCAATAAACGAGGAAATTGTATATCTTCTACAAATTTTCGCCGCGAAAACGCTACACTGACTTCTCGCTACTCCTACCACAGTCAAATCCTTTGTATCCACAGGTTCAGGGTAGCGTTTTGAACACATGCTTCGCGTTGTGCCGGCGAAACGCACATTTCTTGTCGCGTTGTGCCGGCGAAATGCACACTTCTTGGACCCCTGCATAACTGCTTGCAGTTCTAGTTAGGGGTCCAAGCCAACAGGTTGGATCCCTATTGTTTTTGTAAGGATTATTATTCCTATACTTCCTTCCGTAGAAGTGGTACCACAGCCCAAACCGTAAATGGTGCACACACGCCAATTACATGACTAGATCCAGGTACGTGAAGACTATGCAGACGACAAAATCCAGACATGCCGGCCACTAGGTGGCGCTATACCAAGGAATACGCGTTTGCGGCTATAACTCCCACACCGAACCTCCCAGAGTCCAAAAACTTGTACACACAGATGCACTGGAGTCTGCTGCATCTTTTGGCCTAGGCCACGCCCATTTGCGTCTATGAATATTTTTCGCTACATCGCGTAAACCGCAAAACTGTATTTTCGCTACTCCTCCCACATTTTTTGACCAATCAACACCAAACTTTGCACACGACATCTTCAGACGCACACGCAAAGAATGCACGAAACACTTTTTTGATGCGACCTTTGACGACGAAACGGTAGCGTTTTGAATATTGGTTTATTAGCTAAATTAGACGTGGAATATCCAAAATCCAAAGAAATCCAAAATTAGACATCGGATCGAGTCCAAATTGTACACACATGTTGGTGTTAACCTTAACGTCGTTCGATAAAAAATTCGGAAAAATCCGCCATTAGGGGGCGCAATAAACGAGGAAATTGTATATCGTCTACAGAATTTCGCCGCGAAAACGCTACACTGACTTCTCGCTACTCCTACCACAGTCAAATCCTTTGTATCCACAGGTTCAGGGTAGCGTTTTGAACACATGCTTCGCGTTGTGCCGGCGAAACGCACATTTCTTGTCGCGTTGTGCCGGCGAAATGCACACTTCTTGGACCCCTGCATAACTGCTTGCAGTTCTAGTTAGGGGTCCAAGCCAACAGGTTGGATCCCTATTGTTTTTGTAAGGATTCTTTTTATTAGGGGTCCAAGCCAACAGGTTGGATCCCTATTGTTTTTGTAAGGATTTTTCTTTTTATTCTTCCCGCCTTAAAAGTGTGTCCACAGCCCAAACCGTAAATGGTGCACACGAGCCAATTACATGACTAGATCCAGGTCCGGCACCGCTACTCAGATAACCAAATCCAGACATGCCGGTCCCTAGGTGGCGCTATACCAAGGGGAAACGCGTTTGGGGCTATAACTCCCACATCGAACCTCCCACAGCCCAAAAACTTGTACACACAGATGCACTGGAGTCTGCTGCATCTTTTGGCATAGGCCACGCCCATTTGCGTCTAGAATTTTTTTTCGCAAAATCGCGAAAACCGCAAAACTGTTTTTTCGCTACTCCTCCCACATTTCTCCCCCGATCAACACCAAACTTTGCACACGACATCGTCAGACGCACACAAAGAATAAAACTCGAACACTTTTTTGATGCGACCTTTGACAACGAAACGGTAGCGTTTTGAATATTGGTTTATTAGCTAAATTAGACGTGGAATATCAAAAATCCAAAGAAATCCAAAATTAGACATCGGATCGAGTCCAAATTTTACACACATGTTGGTGTTAACCTTAACGTCGTTCGATAAAAATTTCGCAAAATTTCACCTTTAGGGGGCGCAATAAACGAGGAAATTGTATATCATCTACAAAATTTCGCCGCGAAAACGCTACACTGACTTCTCGCTACTCCTACCACAGTCAAATCCTTTGTATCCACAGGTTCAGGGTAGCGTTTTGAACACATGCTTCGCGTTGTGCCGGCGAAACGCACATTTCTTGTCGCGTTGTGCCGGCGAAATGCACACTTCTTGGACCCCTGCATAACTGCTTGCAGTTCTAGTTATTATACTTCCCATCTAGAAGTGGTACCACAGCCCAAACCGTAAATGGTGCCGACACGCCAACTGCATGACTAGATCCAGGTCCGTGAACACTACGCAGACGACAAAATCCAGACACGCCGGCCACCAGGTGGCGCTATACCAAGGAATACGCGTTTGGGACTACAGCTCCCACACCGAACCTCCCACAGTCAAAAACTTGTACCCACATATTCACTGGAGTCTGCTGCATCTTTTGGCATAGGCCACGCCCATTTGCGTCCATAATTTTTTTCCGCAAAATCGCGAAAACCGCAAAACTGTTTTTTGCCTACTCCTCCCACATTTCTTGACCAATCGACACCAAACTTTGCACACGACATCGTCAGACAAACACGAAAAGAAAAACTCAAACACTTTTTGATCCGACCTTCGACTACGAAACGGTAGCGTTTTGAATATTTGTTTATTAGCTACGTTTTACGTCGATACGCAAAAATTCAGAAAATACCAAAATTAGACATCGGATCAAGTCCAAATTTTAGACACATGTCGGTGCTACCCTTAATGGCGTTCAGTAAAGAATTCGGAATATTTCGCCATTAGGGGGCGCAATAAACGAGGAAATTGTATATCTTCTAATTGGCCAAAGGAATGTTCTTCAAACTCAAGGGAAACCATCAAGGGGCAAACCCGAATCTATATAGAAAATATGGCCAAGAATTATTAATGTGGGCGGGAGTTTTTGGCAAAGGAAAATTGTCTTGGGAAAATTTCGCCAACAGGGCGGCGCCAAAAAACGACGACATTGTCTATCTCCTATTTGGCCAATGGAATGTTCTGAAAACGCGTTTTAGGCTATAACTCCCACACCGAAGCTCCCACAGTCAAAACCTTTATATCCACATGTTGTTCACGGTAACGTTTTGAATACTTGCTTCGCGTTGTGCCGGCGAAATGCACATTTCTTGTCGCGTTGTGCCGGCGAAAGGCACACTTCTTGGACCCCTGCATAACTGCTTGCAGTTCTAGTTCCTATTATATTTACCTCCCTAAAACTGGTACCACAGCCCAAACCGTAAATGGTGCCGACACGCCAATTGCATGACTAGATCCAGATCTCTTCGGACAATGCAGACGACCAAATCCAGACACGCCGGTCACTAGGTGGCGCTATACCAAGGAATACGCGTTTGGGGCAATAACTCCCACACCGAACCTCCCACAGTCAAAAACTTGTACGCACAGATTCACTGGAGTCTGCTGCATCTTTTGGCCTAGGCCACGCCCATTTGCGTCTATAATTTTTTTTCGCAAAATTGCGAAAACCGCAAAACTGTTTTTTCGCTACTCCTCCCACATATCTTGACCAATTGACACCAAACTTTGCACGCGACATCTTCAGACGCACACAACAATTTAAATAATAACACGTTTTTGATCAGACCTTCGACGACGAAACGGTAGCGTTTTGAATATTGGTTTATTATCTAAATTAGACGTGGAATATCAAAAATCCAAAGAAATCCAAAATTAGACATCGGATCGAGTCCACATTTTACACACATGTTTGTGCTAACCTTAATGTCGTTTGATAAAAATTTCGGAAAATTTCGCCATTAGGGGGCGCAATAAACGAGGAAATTGTGTATCTTCTACAAAATTTCGCCGCGAAAACGCCACACTGACTTCTCGCTACTCCTACCACAGTCAAATCCTTTGTATCCACAGGTTCAGGGTAGCGTTTTGAACACATGCTTCGCGTTGTGCCGGCGAAACGCACATTTCTTGTCGCGTTGTGCCGGCGAAATGCACACTTCTTGGACCCCTGCATAACTGCTTGCAGTTCTAGTTAGGGGTCCAAGCCAACAGGTTGGATCCCTATTATTATTCCCAGCTAGAAGTGGTACCACACCCCAAACCGTAAATGGTGCCGACACGCCAATTGCATGACTAGATCCAGGTCTGTGATGTGTACGCAGACGACAAAATCCAGACACGCCGAACACTAGGTGGCGCTATACCAAGGAATACGCGTTTGGGGCTATAACTCCCACACCGAACCACCCACATTCAAAACCTTGTACACACAGATTCACTGGAGTCTGCTGCATCTTTTGGCATAGGCCACGCCCATTTGCGTCCATAATTTTTTTTCGCAAAATCGCGAAAGCCGCAAAACTTTTTTTTCCCTACTCCTCCCACATTTCTTGACCAATCGACACCAAACTTTGCACACGACATCTTCAGACGCACACGCAAAGGAATCGTGAGACAGTTTTTTGATCCGACCTTCGACGACGAAACGGTAGCGTTTTGAATATTGGTTTATGAGCTAAATTAGACGTGGAAAATCCAAAATCCAAAGAAATTCAAAATTACACATCGGATCGACTCCAAGTTTTACAAACATGTTGGTGCTAACCTTAATGTCGTACGATAAAAATTTCGGAACATTTCGTCATTAGGATGCGCCATAAACGAGGAAATTGTATATCTCCTACAAAATTTAGCTGCGAAAACGCTACACTGACTTCTCGATACTCCTACCACAGTCAAATCCTTTGTATCGACAGGTTCAGGGTAGCGTTTTGAACACATGCTTCGCGTTGTGCCGGCGAAACGCACATTTCTTGTCGCGTTGTGCCGGCGAAATGCACACTTCTTGGACCCCTGCATAACTGCTTGCAGTTCTAGTTAGGGGTCCAAGCCAACAGGATTGGATCCCTATTGTTTTTGTAAGGATTCTTTTTATTATTATTCCCCCCTAGAAGTGGGTCCACAGCCAAAACCGTAAATGGTGCCGACACGCCAATTGCATGACTAGATCCAGGTCCCTGAGTTCTAAGCAGACGACCAAATCCAGACACGCCGGCCACTAGGTGGCGCTATACCAGGGAATACGCGTTTGAGGCTATAACTCCCACACCGAACCTCCCACATTCAAAACCTTGTACACACAGATTCACTGGAGTCTGCTGCATCTTTTGGCATAGGCCACGCCCATTTGCGTCTATAATTTTTTTTCGCAAAATCGCAAAAACCGCAAAACAGTTTTTTCCCTACTCTTCCCACATTTCTTGACCAATCGACACCAAACTTTGCACACGATATCTTCAGACGCACACGCAAAGAATGCACGAAACACTTTTTTGATGCGACCTTTGACGACGAAACGGTAGCGTTTTGAATATTGGTTTATTAGCTAAATTAGACGTGGAATATCAAAAATCCAAAGAAATCCAAAATTAGACATTGGATCGAGTCCACATTTTACAAACATGTTGGTGCTAACCTTAATGTCGTTCGATAAAAATTTCGGAAAAATTCGCCATTAGGGGGCGCAATAAACGAGGAAATTGTATATCTTCTACAAAATTTCACCGTGAAAACGCTACACTGACTTCTCGCTACTCCTACCACAATCAAATCCTTTGTATCCACAGGTTCAGGGTAGCGTTTTGAACACATGCTTCGCTTTGTGCCGGCGAAACGCACATTTCTTGTCGCGTTGTGCCGGCGAAATGCACACTTCTTGGACCCCTGCATAACTGCTTGCAGTTCTAGTTAGGGGTCCAAGCCAACAGGTTGGATCCCTATTGTTTTTGTAAGGATTATTCCTATTATTATTATTATTCTTACCCCCCTAAAAGTGGGCCCACACCCCAAACCGTAAATTGTGCCGACACGCAAATTGCATGACTAGGTCCAGATCTGTTCGGACTAAGCAGACGACAAAATCCAGACCTGCCGGCCACTAGGTGGCGCTATAACAAGAAAATCGCGTTTGGGGCTATAACTCCCACACCGAACCTCCCACATTCAAAACCTTGAACACACAGATTCACTGGAGTCTGATGCATCTTTTGGCATAGGCCACGCCCATTTGCGTCCATAATTTTTTTTCGCAAAATCGCGAAAACCGCAAAACTGTTTTTTCCCTACTCCGCCCACATTTCTTGACCAATCGACACCAAACTTTGCACACGACATCGTCAGACGCACACGAAAAGAAAAACTATATACTTTTTTGATCCGACCTTCGACTACGAAACGGTAGCGTTTTGAATATTGCTTTATTAGCTACGTTTTACGTCGATACGCAAAAATTCAGAAAATACCAAAATTAGACATCGGATCAAGTCCAAATTTTAGACACATGTCGGTGCTACCCTTAATGGCGTTCGATAAAAAATTCGGAAATTTTCGCCATAAGGGGGCGGAATAAACGAGGAAATTGTATATCTTCTAATTGGCCAAAGGAATGTTCTTCAAACTCAAGGGAAACCATCAAGGGGCAATCCCGAGCCTATATAGAAAATATGGCCAAGAATTATTAATGTGGGCGGGAGTTATTTGGCAAAGGATAATTCTCTTTGGAAAATTTCGCCACAAGGCGGCGCCAAAAAACGACGACAATGTCTATCTCCTATTTGGCCATGGAATGTTCTGAAAACGCGTTTTAGGCTAGAACTCCCACACCGAAGCTCCCACAGTCAAAACCTTTATATCCACATGTTGTTCACGGTAGCGTTTTGAATACTTGCTTCGCGTTGTGCCGGCGAAATGCACATTTCTTGTCGCGTTGTGCCGGCGAAATGCACACTTCTTGGACCCCTGCATAACTGCTTGCAGTTCTAGTTATTATTCTTACCCCCCTAAAAGTGGGACCACAGCCCAAACCGTAATTGGTGCCGACACGCGAATTGCATGACTAGATCCAGATCTCTTCGGACTACGCAGACGACAAAATCCAGACACGCCGAACACTAGGTGGCGCTATACCAAGGGAAAACGCGTTTGGGGCTATAACTCCCACACCGAATCGCCCACATTCAAAAACTTGTACGCACAGATTCACTGGAGTCTGCTGCATCTTTTGGCATAGGCCACGCCCATTTGCGTCTATAATTTTTTTTCGCAAAATCGCGAAAACCGCAAAACAGTTTTTTCCCTACTCCTGCCACATTTCTTGACCAATCGACACCAAACTTTGCACACAACATCTTCAGACGCACACGCAAAGGAATCCTGAGACAGTTTTTTGATTTGACCTTCGACGACGAAACGGTAGCGTTTTGAGTATTGGTTTATGAGCTAAATTAGCCGTGGAAAATCAAAAATCCAAAGAAATCCAAAATTAAACATCGGAACAAGTCCAAATTTTACACACATGTTGGTGCTAACCTTAAAGTCGTTTGATAAAAATTCCGGAATTTTTCGCCATTAGGGGGCGCAATAAACGAGGAAATTGTATATCTTTTAATTGGCCTGAGGAATGTTCTTCAAACCCGAGGGAAACCATCAAGGGGCAATCCCGAGTCTATATAGAAAATATGGCCAAGAAATATTAATGTGGGCGGGAGTTATTTGAAAAAGGAAAATTGTCTTTGGAAAATTTCGCCACAGGGCGGCGCCAAAAAACGACGACATTGTCTATCTCCTATTTGGCCAATGGAATGTTCTGAAAACACGTTTTAGGCTATAACTCCCACACCGAAGCTCCCACAGTCAAAACCTTTATATCCACATGTAGTTCACGGTAGCGTTTTGAATACTTGCTTCGCGTTGTGCCGGCGAAACGCACATTTCTTGTCGCGTTGTGCCGGCGAAATGCACACTTCTTGGACCCCTGCATAACTGCTTGCAGTTCTAGTTTATTCTTACCTCCCTAAAAGTGTGCCCACAGCCCAAACCGTAAATGGTGACGACACGCCAATTGCATGACTAGATCCAGATCTCTTCGGACTACGCAGACGACAAAATCCAGACACGCCGGCCACTAGGTGGCGCTATACCAAGGGAAAACGCGTTTGGGGCTATAACTCCCACACCGAACCTCCCACAGTCAAAAACTTGTACGCACATATTCACTGGAGTCTGCTGCATCTTTTGGCATAGGCCACGCCCATTTGCGTCTAGAATTTTTTTTCGCAAAATCGCGAAAACCGCAAAACTGTTTTTTCGCTACTTATTCGCTTATTTATTTATATTATCAATGTATTTATCTATTTATCTAAACAGCAATAGCTAAATGTTACGGGTATAATATGAATAAAAAAAACACATTTACCCGTCAGTAAATGCCTGCTAACCTATCTACCCATCTATCTATCTGTCCATTTATCGATCTATATCTATAATCTATCGATCCATCAATTATCTCAATTAAATTAACACAAGCTAGCTAGACTACGATACACTTTAAACGCTCAGTTAACTAGCTAAATTCGATTAAACAATTAAATACAGTACAAATATAAACTACGATACACTTTAAACACTCAGTTTTCTAGCTAAATTCGATTAAACAATTAAATTCAATACAAATATCAAGTAAAAACAAGTGTTATCTGTATTATGTTATTTCGTCTTGATGAGCGATACTGTTTTTTGAAACCTGCCTGGCAACGGACAATCGCGTCGAACGATGACGTAATGTTTCGACGCGAATTACATAGGCGGTACAATTTTCACCCCCGGTACAACTTTGGTGTGACAGTGCCACTCAATGAGATGGAAATGCAGACCGAAGCATCATCGACACGCCCACACAAGTGGTGTGAGAAATACAGACTTTCTACTCATCATTCACATATGTAATTTACATTTCCTACGGAGAAAATAGTACCTCAGGGGTAGTCTTTTTTTCAGGAGATTTTCAGGATACCAATGTCAGGATGTATTGTTCACACATACGGCCGATCATGAGAATAACAGGACTTACGCGTACGTGTGAAAGCAGCTGTAAAGGCGCTTTAAGCTAAGTCGTGGTTTTGGCAAAATTCCTGTAAAATGTTTGCAGTAAGCACTCCACTCCCTCGTCCCCATGTAACCACATGTTTTTCCACCGATCGAATACATAAAAATTTCTGTCCTGGCAGTCCTCTTTCTTTTCTTTTTCTGCAAATATTTTCTCGCTTGCCGTTTCTGGGTGTACGCTTTTCCTGGCACCAATGGGATCGGAAGCTTCCCCTGTTCCGCCATTGTTAGGCAACACTTTAATCTTGCTGCCTTTCCGTGAGGGCGCAGAGAGGACTGCCTCACTGTGGAGCTCTCTCTCCTGAATGGATAAGGTGATTTTTTTGGTTTCTTTTATTGCCGAGAAGAGAGGTTGGGAGACTGATTTCACTGACACTCTATATCAGGCATCTCAAAACGGCGGACCGCGGTCCGGGCACGGACCAAGTGACGGTCCTATCCGGACCCATGACCAATTTAAATAATGCAGTTTTTTTTTTTTTATGTTTTTTTTATTATTTCACTATACAAACCATGATTATGTTAATAAAGACATTTCTCACTGAAATACAAATTGAAAGGCAGAATAGTCGGTAGTACAGCATAAAAACAGCAAAAGTAATGATCTTCACAGAGCGAAGATCATGCAAAGTTATATTTTATTGAATTTGCATTTATTTTGTTTATTGGGTATTTGGTGTTTAAAATAAATAGAAAGTAGTATTAAAATCTCCAAAATTGCACCACTTAGATACAATTAGGCTATAGTTAAATTGAGTCAACTAAAAAGCGAATAATAATTCAAATAGCAACTTAAAGGTGCAACGTTAGAAATATTTTTATTGACCTAAATAGGTGTAAATCAACCCAAAGTGAACCAAAAGAGGGGAAATACTTTTCTTTTTTTACATATTTGATTTATTCTATTTTTCATGGTTTATATTTCGAATGATGTATGGATTCACCATTTTTTTGCTACATAAATGAACCACAGCTCAAACCTACCCTATCAGTCTTGGTGTGTCGTTATTAACTTAGTCACACACTGCTCCTTAGAACCTAGAAGCGGCATTACGAATCCAAACACGGATCCTTCGAGAAAAAAAATCCCCAGAAGTAAGATCGTGGAAAAAATCCGAGCTGAGAGCTCAGTATGAGAGGTCTACGCGAGTCTTCACACAATAATTTACAGGCCAGCAACATGCAAATTAATTCTCACCTAAGATTACATGGATTTTGGGGCCACATAAAAAAACTTTCAGTGACGCGACTGAATCCGAAATGTTATCAGATGATGCACTGTCACAGCTTGATGCGGCTGTGCAGAGTGCACCATGCATATCCTTAGCCATTGATGATTCTTCAGATGTTACGGATAATGCCCAGCTTTTGGTTTACGTGCGATTTTTTCATCAAGACAAGAAAGAGATCTTTGAGGACCTGTTGGGTCTAACACCACTTGAGACACACTAAAGATGAGAAGATGTTTATGAGGCTATTAAGGAGATGCTGTCAAAGTACCTGTTTTGCTTACTTGAAATGTATGCCTAGTGTACCTGTTTTGCTTACTTGAAATGTAGGCCCAGTGCACCTGTTTTGCTTACTTGAAATTAAGGCCTAATGCTCTTTTTGTGTTTATTTGAAATGTAGGCCTGGTGTGCCTGTTTTGCTTATTTGAAATGTAGGCCTAATGCACTTTGTGTTTACTTGAAATGCAGGCCTGATTTACCTGTTTTGTTTACTTGAAATGTTGATATGCGTTACTTTTTCTAAGGAAATATGTTGTGTTGATTGTATTTGACAAAAGTAGGCTATTAGGACGTGGTAGGTTAGAGGTTCGGACCTGTCTTTGAAGGAATTTTGAGTAACTGGACCTTGTTCAATTTTAGTTGAGGACCCCTGCTCTATATGATGGCTGTCACAATATCGTCTAATTTGAAACCTATTTTACAAATAATATTGCTTACAGCGCCTTTAACCGATGCCCAGCTCTGGAGGATACAGTGTTCTGTCAAGTTTAAAGGTTCAAAAGCAGCCTACTCCAGATATGCCGACTGCTAGCAATTGAAGACATAGAAATGTCGATTACCAGTACTATAGCTTGTCCATGTCCTTGTACTTGTCGTGGCGTTTCGTTTCATAGTGTCTTCTAATGTTTTACTCTTTGGTTATAGCCAAGTTGGCTCCACATACAAGACAAACAGGTCTGTCTTTTGCAAAGATATTCTGCCTTTCTTTTCGCCATTTTTGGGATGGGTAGCACGGTGCCAGTAGCAGCATGAAATTGCCATGAGTCATTGCTATGACTACTGTCAACAGAGGGGAGGGTGTTTATGTGTCCTGTACTGATTGATGCACTAAAACACGAGCAGAGCATTCTGGGATTTGTAGTATTAGCGGTACATGCGCTGTAAAATACCAGCGGGCCAGCTCTAGTAGTCATTTGGTATTGCCTCGCGGGCCAAATATATTTACACTCCGGGCCATATTTGGCCCGGGGGCCAGAGTTTGACACCCCTGGTTTACATTTATATCCCAGCTGTACAGCTTGTTATAGAGGGGTTAATACTATTATACTAAATTACCGTACTCAGGAATTGCACACGCAAACACCAGGGATGGAAATTAACACTTTTTGTATCACTTAAATTGTGTCACTTACTTACTTTCCAGTCAGGTCTGATCAAATTTGCATATTTAATACATTCGTCAAACGTCGCTGCACAGTTCCACAACCATTACTGTCAACATCCGGCCCCCTTCTTCTTCTACGCCTCTTTTGCTGAACTGCGACTGTCAACATCCGGGATAATATACCAGTAACAGGGCTCTCACACGCAATTCAACCCATGCACACGCTCACACGCCACACTTCGTATTTCTCACGCAGAGGAATTACCAGGATAGCGCCCACGGACATGCCCTCTTTTTGAGACACTTTTAAAAAATGTGTGGCAGAATTTCTAAATTGTCCAGGATTTTATTAAAGCCTCATACATGTTCACATTGAATTGAAAATCACTTTTCCTATCTATTGTTACTATTATATTGTTTAAAATCTACGCATGTATAAAAAAAATATATAGCGTTTAAAAAGATGGTTGGTAAAAAAGATGAGTGGCTGGTGGGCAAAAAAGTTAATTTCCATCTCTGACACACACACACACACACACACTGACTCACAGGGAGGACAAAGGCGTTGACTGTGGGGTCTTTGACGACGTGGACGCTCCAGGGGATGGAGGACACCTCGGGAACATCCTTGTTCCTATCGGCCAGGTGCTGGACCACCCGCTCCACCAAGCGATGACTTGGATCGTCTCCAGGGACCAGCTGCTCCGCAAACTTCTCCAAGTACTAGAGGGGGGCCACAAATGCATTCAAACACAAAAATGTGAGCGGTAGATCCAAAAATCAGGAATAGGGGGGCTCACGGGACTTTTGCGGCGGGAATTTAAGCCTTTGTGGGCGGCAAGTTGGCAGAGTTGTGAGACAAACTGGTAAGTCCTTTTGGAATATCCTTTATTATCCCATTCAGATATTATATATATATATATTATTATATTCACCTGACTGTCATCTTATGACTAAATGTTAACTTGGTGTATTATTGCCATGCCATGTAAACCGAAGTCCGGAGGTTGCAGCTTGATAGCATATATCATTCGCTAGCATGCTCGCTAATAAGAGTTAAAGGGGTAGTTCGGAATTTTGGACATGATTCCCAAGTTAGCCTTGGTGTTCTTTATCATTGGAGACAGTTTAACACATTTCATTCAGTCCTTCTAGTTGCAGAGTCAAGCTAGGCTAGCACACTGCAACGGCGGGCAATACTAGCCTGCTACTAAAACAGTCTTACCCACTCCACAGCACACCCAAGGTAAATCAATTATAACGCCAGACTATATATGTAAATGTCGGTGCTGATAGAATATTGATAGAAATAAAACTAACCTTGCATCGCATGAAACATCGCATTTTGAGGGACTACTTTCTCTGCAGCAGCGGAATTTAACCTATATCAGTTCGCCGCTGCCGTAGCCTACTACCAGGAATATAACACTGCTGCTCAGACACAGCAAGTCCCTCCAAATGCAATGCAAGGTTGGTTTTATTTCTAACATTATTCTTTCAACACGGACATTTACATAGACCGTCTGGCGTTAGTTGATTTGCCTCGGATATACTGTGGAGTGGGGAATGATGCAACTTGGGAATCAGGCCCTATGTCCAAAAGTCTGAACTACCCCTTTAACAGTAAACATTTGCACAGACACAACCGGACTCGTTCATTCAATAAACTGACACGCGGAACCGCTTGCTCTCCTCGCTCGTCCACTCACTCGCTGAAGTCACTCACACCCACAGTGCCATTCTCGCGCACACACATACACTACTCTCATAACAGAAGCATAGTGTGTACTGAATGCATGTTGATGATGTTACACTTCTTATAGGGGGTAACTACATTGACACGACACCGGCTTCCTCCATCTTCTTCGCCACCTTATTAAATAAATCGCCGTTTTCCGACGGCGAAGACAACACGAATATCGTCTCCTTATACTTACAGCTCACGCCCCCGGGAAAAATCTCGAGCATTCGCAGAACGCATAATCCGATTCCAAACAGATTGATCGGGGGTTAGGGGTCTTAATACGACTTGAGTCCGACTATGGTGTACAGTGTTTCCCACAGAAATTTTGGAGACTATGGGGGGGGGGGGGGGGGGGGGGGGGGTATGGAGCGATTGTTGACGGGGGGGGGGGGTGGTATGGAGCGATTGTTGACGGGGGGGGGGGGGGGGGGGGGGGGGGGTGACACGAACTTCGTCTGAGCAAAAAAAATAAAAAAATAAAAAATAAAAAATTTATAATAATAATAATTCATGTGCACGCAGAGACTATGGCGGCCGAAATTAGACTATGGCGGGGCGCCATAGTCTCGTCAATGTGTGGGAAACACTGGTGTATACTTGCATCTTAATAATCCAATCATAGTCGGACTAAGCCAATAATTAGATTTTCTTGAGTGTCATGTAAACGCACTGAGTGAGGCATGTTGTGGGGGAATTTAGCCTGGGGAAATGGTGAAAACAATATGCCTTTACTGAAAAGTCCCTCAATAGGGCTACGTGTAGTATAGCTGAACATTGCAACTGGGGAAATAATTTTTCTGTCATTTTCTCTTTCTTGTTAAGTTAAGATATTTTGAAATATTTTGTAGTGGCCTGAATAATAAAATAATTTGGCTGATATATATTTGTATTGTTACTATATTTTAGGTTTTTTTCAGGGTTGTGGTAATTTGCAAGATGACTTTAGAGGATTCACTGCAAGCAATATACAAGTAATATAATATAGCAGCATCATCTCTCTAGCTAAGAAGGCTTCTAATTGGGCCAAAAAGAAGGTGCAAATTTATACCCCTGTGTGAATAGGGAACCACCCTTCACAATCTCTCACGTTTGCCAACTAGATACACCACCAGCTTCCCGTGTACACATGGAAAAATAGATGGTACTTTAGATGGCAATGATGAAGTTGAATCAGATTATGTACAAATGGAAAATGATCATACAAATGGTAGTGTAGCTAGAAGTGATGGAGATGAATCGGATTCTCACTCTGACAGTGATGAGAATCAACCTAGTCAGGATCTGCTTATAAGGAGCCTAAGATATTGGGCAACATCCTACTCCACCAGTCTGGTTGCTTTGTCTGCTCTGCTGTCCATCTTAAATCTATTTCACCCTAGGCTTCCTAAAGATGGAAGAACTCTTTTTGGAACACAATCTCATGTTGCAACCACTCAAATGCAAGGTGGCGAGTCCTTTCATTTTGGATTGGTCCAAGGAATACTTTAACGATTGAAATGTCTGAGTTTACCAATGAACCTCACAACTCTTACTTTAAAGTTCATCATATATGGCACCCCCTCTTTAAGAGTTCAAGACTTCAATTCTGGCCTATACTTGCAGTCCTGAAATGTGATTACACCAAGTCCCAATTTATTGTCTGTATATTTTGTGTTTTAAGCAAGCCAAAGTTCGTTGTTGAGTAACTGCAGCAATTTGCGACCTTAAAAATGTACTGGCTAATGGCATTATTCATAAGGATAAGACATTGAATGTAAAGGTTTCCTCATTTGTGTGTGATGCTCCCGCCAGAGCCTATGATAAGAATGTTACGTCATATAATGGGTATTCAGGATGCAACAAGTGTGATCAAGAGGGTGTGTGGAGGAACAAAATGACGTATCCTGAAACAAATGCCGGCTGGGGACTGACTCGAGTTATTGTGATATGATTGATGAGGAACATCACTTTAAACAGACACTCACTCCTTTAACAGGGATTGTAAAGATGGTTTCTTCATTCTCAATAGATAATATGCATCTCTGTTGTCTTGGGTTGTTGAGAAAACTGTTGAATATATGGTCAAAGGGCAATCTAGCCACTATAGGCTTTCTTCACAAACTGTTGACAGTATATCAAGCAAACTGCTGGTGTTACATTCCCACATCCCTGTTGAATTAAATCGCAAGCCAAGAGTTTTGAATGAGCTTGATCATTGGAAAGCTACTGAGCTCCGATCCTTTATGTTATACTGGGGTCCTGTAGTTCTGAAGGATTGCCTACCCAGTGAGTTTTATGACAATTTTATGTTATTTTCAGTGGCCATGTATTTTTCACCTGAACTTTCTGGTCAAATGGTTGAATTAGCACATAGATCGATGATTTCCTTTGTGAAACACTTTGGACAGCTGTATGGTAGGGATGAGATTGTGTTCACTGTTCACCAGCTTATACATTTAGTTGATGAATAAACAATTTGGAGCTTTAGATAATGTTTCGGGATTCCCTTGTGAGAATTATCTTGGCCAAAAAAAGCATATTTTACGCAAGCCACACAAACCTCTACAACAGGTTGTCAGAAATGCCACGTGTTGAGCTTCCATTATCAACAGATGAACCAGTCTTCCACTTCCTCGACATTTCGATGTTGCTCTACAGCAGGGGTTTTCAAAGTGTGAGAGTGAGCCCCCCCTCAGAGAAAAAAATTCAGCTGAAAAATGTTCTAAATACCTGTGTTTTGAAAGCTATTTTAATTATTTTACACATTTTAAACATCTCTGATCATATTTTAAAAATTTGAAACTTTTTTTTTTTTTTTTCATTTTGCTAAAGTTAGCCAGCAATATTATTTTCTAGGGCTGTCCCCGACTCTGAATTTTCTGAGTTGAATCAGATCTGCCTTTTCAGTCCAGAGATTCGACTATTCGGCAGGGTTTGTTTACCAGCGTTGCTATGGTGACCTAAATTATTATAAGCAGATGAAAACGATGCCGGTTTGAAACTAAAACTGTGATTCTGAAAAAAGTATAAATGCTATCAAAATTCCGTTAGGATAGTATTGAAGATACAAGTGTGTAGATTTGTTCAATGGTTTGAACGATGGTAAACGGTTGAAAAATGAATGAGTTACGATGTCTGGAAGTAGGTGTATCAGAATGGGCAGACTTCTTCAATGAAAACAGCTGAAAACGAAGCGGTATGAAACTAAAACGGTGGTTCTGAAGAAATTTTAAATGTGTAGTGTGTAGATTTGTTAAATGGTTTTCACGAAGATAAACGGTTGAAAATTGATTTAGTTAGGTTACTTCTACAGTTGAAGTACGATTAATGATTTGAATCATCGACTTTCAGGTTTTTCTTCGGGTTTATTTTTTTCTCACGTCGCGCCCCCCCTGAAGAACTCTGGAGCCCTCCAGGGGGGGCGCGCCCCACAGTTCGAAAACCACTGGTATAAGATATATTGGTAGTAAGTTACCTGATTAACTAAACATATGTATTTGAATTAAAATCTGATTGCCATTTGCAAAACCCTGTTTATATTACATTGTTTATCATACTTAAAAATGGCACTGTATTTTCTGCCTGTTCTTTTACAGACTAATTTGAAAAGGCCAAGCAACATGAAGAAAAGTATGTCACTACTGGATGTCCGACCACTGATTTGGAATCAGAGGTGGAAGCAGATGTACGTCGGAAAATAAGAACAAGGTACAGTTGAATTCCTCAACCAAATGTGCTTAGTAAATTAGCCTACACCTAGACGCCGCTGCCTTGTGATGAGTATCAACCCAGATATTATGAGGTCAGGGTTCGATCTCTGGCCGAGTCATAAAAAAGACTCGAACCTGCTTGGCACTCAGCTTTGAGGGTTGGATTGGATGTCTGTCCTGTGTCATGTCTATGTGTACTTGTATGTCAATCCGCCTAATTTCACAGAAACGGGCGATGGGCTCCTGAACCGAGATCAGTCTCTCATTTAATGTAATTATATTTAAAATTCTTTCAAATGCTGGGAATGTTTAATATTTATTTTCAAGGACAAATACTGTGTATGTGGATTCAGATTGGGAGCCAGAAACCAGCAGTGATAAGAGAAAAATTGCCAAGCCACCTGCTATTCACTTTCCAGGTACAGTAGTGACACTGTCAGTTACGACACTACAACTACTTTAAGTATTGCCATGTATAATTCTACTTATTTGTTAATACAGTGCTGCCAGAATCCAACCAATACCCCTCTCTACCAACCCCAGATGCAAGCAGTGGTATGTCATTGCTTATTACAATGGCATGTGAACTTTAATTTACAAGCATTTAGTTCCTCTGTCAATACATGCAAAAATATTGCAAGGATATCATTTGATTGTCCTCTTTTTACACTTTGCTGGCAATCACCATCACGACCCCCATGGCTATACAGGTGAGTTAACTAACAAATTCTCATCACATTTTTTTTAACACCGGACATGCCAACCAATCTTAAATGATGACATTCGACGGCAAATCAATCAACATCCTTAGTTGGTATGTGGTGCTCATTCATAACAACTTTGATAGTGCTTATTTACCTTATTTTGTTATTTCTGTCTGTATGTCTCTAGGAATGCCAATGTATAACTCAAGCCCCAACCACAATGTACCATCAGAGCAAGCAAGGAATGGTATATATTTTCTCATCTTAAATGTAAAAATGTTGTTTTTGCTACAATGCCCATTTACCCCCCAATACACAATGACCTAATGTGCAATGCCATGTGTGATGCCATGTTGTCGGTGTCTTAAAGGTTGAGCTCCAGAAACACCACGGGGAAGATTCCAACTTCTTAACCTTACTGATGCCATCTGAATTGAGAAATGTGTCCCTTGTGATACGACTGTCTTTGTTAGGCTTAACATTTAAGTGCTTAATGGTTACTATAAGTTAGGGGTGAAAACATCAGTGAGTTGCTTAGTGTCATTCTAAATTAGGGATCGACCGATACGGATTTTTTACGGCCGATACGATACCGATATTTTTTCATCAGCCTTAGCCGATACGCCGATACCGATATTTAGAGCCGATACTACTTTTTTTTCTTTTTTTTTTGCTCCCTCAATCATAAAAATTACACTGATAACCAATGTTACAAGTCTCAATTAAAAAAAAGGAACATTTATTGAACTTCAATATAAAAAACTATATTTAACAAATAGTAAAAACAGGTGAGGTAGAACAAGTAAAAAAAAAAATAAAAAAAAATAAAAAATCGGCGAAAATCGGCCGCGTATCGGCCGATACCGATACACGTAAAAAACGCGAATATCGGCCGATAATATCGGCCGACCGATATATCGGTCGATCCCTATTCTAAATAATTCAAAATGGTCAATCTATCCTTGAAATGTAATGTAAAACCAATTGCTTTTCTTCTAAGACATTGCTGCCGACAAAAACACCAAGATGCTTACGTAGCTACTCATGGAGGTGAAGCAAATGTCAAGGGACATTCAGTTTATAAAGACTGAAATCGCTAAATCCTCCATGAATATTCCTGGAGCGGGTCCTGAATCACAGAGAGAAGAGCCCTTCCCCATTGTTCTGCCACTCGCCAATGAGGAGCAGTTTGATGAGGCTGAAGCTGCAGTGAAGGAGGAAACAGTCTGTTGAAGTATTTTCTTACATTTATTGTCAGGAATTGTAGGTGTGGAGGCATTAAAGGGATACTTCGGATTTTTTGACAAGAGGTTGCATTACATCCTCACCATCAGTGTTGGTCCTCAGCAGTGACTTTTCCCCCACTGCGTCCCGTGAGCGGAGTTCTGGCCCGGTTTCGTTGTTGCATAAATTAGTTGCTGCTAGTTGCTGGGGTCACGGGATGCAGTGGGGGAAAAGTCCCTCATGTAATACAACCTCATGTAAAAAATCATAACTATATCTTTAAATGCAATATACTGTCCATTTGACATGGCACATTGTACACTTTAGCAAACTAACCATTTTCTCTCTAATCTGTTAAGATTACCCGCTTAGCATTAGTCGGAGGGACCAATGCCGAAAATAAGATCCGGCGAATGCTATCCGCTACCATGGCAAACCGTGAAGCATTCATTTTCAACTGGGCGGGAAAGGGACCGAAGAGGGCCTTCAAGGACACGTTAATGCAGGACTGCATGTTTGGTGAGTGCAAATCCTTCATAAGTATTTAAAACTTCTGAAGTAAATAAGAATTGATGCATTTCCTCACCATGGAGGGAGCCAGATAAATATGGAAGACAAACTCTGCCATAATTAAAAATAAATCAATAAATAAATTAATCAATACCTAAATATATGCCATAAATAAATACATACATTTTATTTATTTATTTTTAATTATGGCTGAGTTGGTTGTCCATAGATAAATGGCTCATTCCATGGGGAAGAAAATGCATCCACTCTTGAAGAAGCACTTCACCCATCTCCAACGTTTATCTTCATATAAGTGGTCCTCCAATGCAGTTGTTCCATTCCAGGCCGTGACCCCCCCCACCCCCCACACACATAATTAATCACGTTTGACCTGGGGAGCCCCCACCCTGACAAGCACTTGGAATTGTCGGTGTTGAGGCATTGAATTTAGTTTGACTCGGTTACACAGATAAATATTGTGAAAATAGCCAATCTACAAGCTTGCAATGTGAAGGCGCCGGGAGCTTGTAGATCGGATATTTATTTATTTTTTGCCTCTTTCTTATTGAGGAATCCACGCTGCACAGCGCTCGGTGCAATCATTCCGGCGGTCTCAATCAGGCCTGTGTTCCGCTAGCAAATATAGAATAGATTAAGCATTTATTGTCATTGTACATCTTGCAAATATAAGACTTCCGGTGGACTGTCTCTTCCACCTCTATAGACGTCTATCTATAGAGGTACTTATTCTGAGGAGATCGTACACCGGAAATCTATTTGCTAGTGGAACATAGGCCTGATTGACACCTCAGGAATGAATATGTTCAGTGAAATGTCTATATGTGACAATCTTGCCAATGTTTGACAAGGTTTTATAGCAGAAATTTGTTGATTACTTTTGATGCATCAATGGTATTATTTCTTCAGTTCTTTTCTGAGGTATTAAGAATGTCTTAAAAGTCCTTAAATTGTCACTTCCCTGTCATCTGGGGACAGCCCCCAGATTCATGTGGGGTTCCGACCCACAGGTTGAGAATCACTGCTCTAATGCTCAAAATAGGATGGCACCAATTCTGTCTACTCGCTCTGCGTCTCAGAGGGGGTCTGTGCCTGTGGACAGTTCTGAAACCGGCCTATCAGTGACATCATTTCAAGCTAATGGACATTGAAAGGGACCATTGCCCTCCTCTGAGACACGGAGTAGACATAAACTGTGCCATTGTTTAACTATATGAAGATTATTATTTTTCTTTTTGTTTCAGCGGCTGCTCGTCAATTTGACCGCAAATTGACTGAATTGCAGTACAGGGCCGGGATTAAAATTAACGACGTCCCGGGGACGTAATTAATTGTAATTCAGAGGATTTTTACTCTCTCTCGGGTCGACCTCGGGACGAATAGAATTTTGCGGGCACTGACTTCATTTTTCTGTTTAAGTTTTCAACACTTTCTGCGAACCAGAACGTGTTCGCAATCGGTGGAAAAGACTTAATTAATTGAAAGGGCTTCGTTTAATTGGCTGGCGCGCTCGCGTTTGTGTTGTTCAGTGAGACAGAGGGGGTAAAATCCCCCGTTCGTCATGGCGCGGTCTTTCTTGGTTCAATGGAGAAGGCGGGGCTGCGCACGAAGTCTAGACCTCTTTAGAATAATTTTCAACGTCGACCGGCCCACCGGGAGACTTCCCGATCTCCAGCCTATGCTGCAGAGCGAATTTAAATCGCCAGCAGAACGGCCTGGGGGTCTAACACGTCATTCATTCATATATATATAGATATAGATATATAATTTCACATTAATCGCAATTATTACACGGGTCCTCTCAATGCCATGGAATGCTCCGTTCACTTGCATGGGCCCTTCAGAACTTCCGGTGGTGAATTATATTTGATAATTCACTGTTGCCAAGTATAATCATGAGTATAATTGACCGCTGTCAAGGAAAACAGATTTTTCGCCTCTAATGACGTTTTTGGTATCACTCTGCAAGTACCGGCTAACTTGTCATCCCCAGCGTCTTCGGTTGCTAAGCGACGTCAACGTCTTTGGCGGACTATTCTATGCTGATCAACACTACGAATGCTGGTATCAAATAAATTGTAAAAAGACACCATGTGAAGTTATTTTTTCGTTTTGGCAAGTAGCCGTGTAATAAGCGGGATACTGTAGAGAACATCGCCGGTCATGATCCAAAATAAGCCCCTTGAGGGCGAAGCAAGTTCGCCCTGTCGGGGCTTATTTTCCCGGTAATTACCGGCGTTCTATTCATTTATGCCTTACATATCCCGCGGCTTCGGGTTTGCCTTAGTAGGCGCATTGAGAGGAGGAGCGGGCGAATCCGCTGTCAGTGCGTGTGCATGTTTGATACGCATCCCGACAAAAAGCCTCGTAAGGACAGTTCCTCTGGTCTCTCTCGCACCATCTTTCTTTGTTTAATGCGACTGCTCACCTTCTCTCACATGATCAGCAGCTCGCGGATTCCTTTCTTTTCAGTTAGAACTGCTCATGATGACATGCTGCGTTGTCTCGCAACACATGCTGCGTTGACAGCGCAACACCTCTAACCAAACCCCCCTGGAGCCGCGGAGCCGTCGCATTTACATCAGAATGAAACCCAATAAACCGTCAATGTGTGTAGGGTCCGGGAGGGTAAATTGGGGTTCTAGCTCAAGCAGGCAATTTACCTTGGGCAGTGTAAACGCACGGGCCGTGCCGCGAAAAAGGCGTGCATACGATGGCATATTTGGCAGTCTCGCGCTGCGGCAAGCAGTGCGAGAGCCTGCTGCTCTGCGACCACAGTTTCAAGACTGTAGTCACGTAGTCATCTGGAAATAAATATATTATTTCATCAACATAATGTATTGTGTTTTTATTATAGTATCAGTAAGTAACAACTCAAAATGTAAAAAAGATTTAGGGGAAAGATTCGGTACGGTTCAAAATGTTTTTTCGGGACGTTTCTGGGACGGTGGTGAAAAAAAGTTGCACTGCAGAAGTGGCTGCATTACGCACCTGAGAAGAGTGGTGGGATACCAAGAAAATGAAAAGAGTTATAAGGACAAATGTTATTGTAATGTTCTTAATTATAGGGTTAATTAGGGTTAATGTTCATAATTCCTTAAGATGTTTGTTTGTTATTCCTTTTGAATATTCATTATTTTTGTTGGGGGTTTTTTTTGTTCATGGAAAAGAATGGAAACAGCCAATCTAATGGGGTTTTTAATGAAGCATATTAAAAACCTACAATGCAACGTTGAAAAGTGTTGAAATGACCCTTTAATAATAACCTTGTTTCAATGTATTATGCAATGCATATATATAGTTGACTCAATGTTGATTCAATTCTACATTCTTTCAATATTGATCATATCATAATTGAATCAAGGTTGATTCATTGTCAGAATTGATTGGAAATTCAATGTTATTTCAATGTTGATCATAGCAAGCACTTTCAATGTATATTTCAACATCAATGTTGATCACAATCTTCAGCCTGACAATATCTCAATGTTAATTCATTCAATCACGTTTTGCTATATGGGCTTCTCCCAGTACAGCAAGTCACTGGGTTCTCACATTTACAAGGCCTTTCCTACCAAAGCTATTCAGAAGAATTCTGTCCTATTCAGGGCCTCAAACCTTAGGTAGCTGAACTAATCTCTGCATGTCTGGCCAACATCTCTCAGTGGATGTCAACGCACCACCTGAAACTCATTCACGTGGACAAGACTAAGCTGCTCATCCTTCCATGGAAGGCATTTACATCCACAATCTCTCCATCAATATTGAAAACTCTGTAGTGCCTGTGACTCGGAAGACACTTTATTACCAGCTGTCCTTCGCTGCAAACAACGACACAACCACCCGCTCCTGCAGTTTAAGGCCTTTACAACATCAGGAGCAGGGTTTCCCACAGCACCCTACAGCTTAGGTGGCAACTAGGGCTGTAACGATACACAAACTCACGATTCGGTTTGTATCACGATTTTTGACCCACGGTTCGATACATCCCACGATTTTTTGAAATTTAAAAAGCATTTTATTTAAACAACACTTATATACCAATTAACTTAATGTAACATTTAATAACAAATAATTTGGAACACTGAACAGATTTGAACAGAAAGAATACTATTAAAGTATAGCTAAATGAATAAAGAAATAACGTGTGGGAGGATGCTTTTTTCAACTGTTTGGTTGGTTTAGTCAAATATCCTTATTAGCACTACTTATTAGGCTATGTAGCTTAAATAATGACATAATCAGGCCGTATAGAATGCAACATGTTTAATAGCCTAACTTTCAATAGATGGAGAAAAACCTGAAGGTCATGAACGTCGCAATAACGAGGCGTTACGAGTAGCATGTGTGTGCGCCAGAATGGCAATGTGCGTATGCGTGTGTGAGTGACGTCAGCGAGTGAGTGGACGAGCGAGGAGAGCGAGCGGTAGCGCGTGTGTCTAGTGAAGAAGCGAACGAGTCCGGTAGAATAAAGTACCCATCCTGTCAATAATCGGTGGCCGCTTCATTCCGACCTATAAGCAGACAAACTGCCAGTCAAATCACACAAAACACTAGAGACAGGATCACACAGGCCCCCTCTGGATAAATGTCGTTCATATCGCATATGAGCACTTCGACGGCTGTGGAGAAATGCGATCCTCCGTAGCCACGGAGGATTGCAGTCGCATACTTACGGCATCGATAGGAGGGGGCGCTGTCAGCAGACTATTATCTAGACAAATTATTAGCAAATTTCAATCGGACAATTTGACCGCAGAGTTAGAAAGGGCGTATCGCGCTTCTGCCTTCTCACACCGCGAGACAGGATCGTGGCTTTGAGTATCGCGATTTTCGGTTTGATACGCGTATCGTTACAGCCCTAGTGGCTACCTAAGCAACACACGCCTGCCGCCTTAACTACGTTGTTGTCTTCAAAAAGAAAAAGATCTAAAAAAAGATATATTTTATTTTTTTTATATATAAAATTGTAAATATTTTACAAAAGTATAAAATAATCTAAGCGTCATTCACTCTCTGTCTATAGATCAAGAAATACTTGCAGCAGTCTTTAGAAGCAGTTTATGTTGATGGCCACGTCTGAGAGAGGGTTAAGCTTCTTGGACATTTATAGATAAACCCGTGTGTGGATGTACTGAGCTCCGTCTAGGCAATGGTTCATTTTGATGTCCACATCCGAAGAGGGTTAGTCTTCTAGGACACATAAAGCCCCCCTCCTGCTTAGAAGATAGTGTACAATTTGAGCTAAAACCGGGGGTTCACTTTCACTTTAGGTCACAATCTTTCACTGAAGAGCTGACATTGTGGTTGGTTGAACCTATGGCCCACTGATTAAACCCTTGTTTTCATCATTGGAGATCTTCAAGATTACCACATAAATGTATGGGATTAATAGGAGAATGACCAGCCTAATTGCTTTTCAAGCAACCAAAATGGACTCCCTCTCTCTAGAGTCAACCAACAAGTTTCAAATCCCCCCTCCCGCATCCCACACTTACGTCCTCCGTCATTACTGCAGCCAACTCCATGTAGTTCTCCCTGCTGAACACCAGGAGGCGCGTTCGCCCCGTCAAGGGGGACTCGTCCAAGTGGGTCAGGAGGAAGAGCGCAGCAATCACCATAATGATTGCAGCAGCCGCTGTCAGTACCCAGCGGTTACGCCAGGCTGCCTCACGTGCCAGCTGCCGGCGGTTGGGAGGCAGGGCCACCCACCACTTCCTGATGCTCCTACAGAACAGAAAACAAAAAGGACAGTGTTTTTTATGTATTCAATTACGACATGATCTTATTCTGCACTACTGTATAGGCCTAGTTCATGATTCATATTTTAAAGGTCCATTTAAGAAACAAAAGTATCAATTACATTTCTTATTCAATATGTTTCTGATAACCAAACGGACTAAGATGGGTAGCACAGCTTAACTATGTAGGAAACTACGGCCCCCAACTTAATGGCATGTGGATGCAGTGTTTGTAGTGGCAGGTGTTCGGGTATTTTCAGCCGAAAGGTACCGTGTTCTATCCCCAAGGGCTCCAGCCAACCTGTTGATCTGGAGTAATGTCATAGTCTTGAAGTTATAAAATCCCTTTTTTTTTTAAATTATTTTTTATCCCTGGTGTTTACTTGTATTGATTGATATTAATAATATTTTTAAAATTGTTTAATAAAGTGTGTTGTCTTTATATAGCTATGTTAAGCACTTTGGGCTGCACGTTTGCTTGAAAGGTGTTAGATAAATAAAGATGACTTGTAATAGGCAAGGCATCGTTGTGAAATACGACTTTCATGATAAAGTGGTCACTGTGTGCATGTGAAATGTCCACAATGCCAAAACATTTGCTTGCTCGTAAATGAAACTGCATGAGTAAAAACCTAACATTCATTAAATGTTGTATAGCGTTATGTTAAGTTTAAGTATATACATTGTAAAAGTAATATACCTTCCAAGTATGACCGCCAGGAGCTTCTGCAGAGGTTTGAGCAGTAACCATATGAGAGGAGCAGGCAGAGCCCTCAACGGTCTGGAGGTGTGGATATGATGCCCCCACAGAGTACGTACAGCGACGCCCTTAGCTTGCCTCCATGCCTGCAAAAACGCGGTCTTGTCGCGAGGTAAAAACGTTCTCGCAAATATTGCAGTTCTGAGGGGAAGTATAGCTGTGTTTGTAGCTCTTTGAAAGCGGTCTTTCGTGGAGAGTTGTGCCGATGACAAGAATGGTCGAGTTTTCCAAGCATGCCCCCCTTGTTTGTAGACTTGAAAGCAAGATGTCAGGTGTGCAGACAGCGGGTAGAAGTAGCTGCTTCTGTTCAGACGCAAACAAAATAATGCCATCGTCCCCCTAACTAACCACACTATTAACAGCAGTTGTCCGATTTCAAGTAGGCTTCAAAGTTATGGTGTACTTCCTGGAATACTCGAAGTGAAAGCGTCTTAAGGTATGCATCAATTAAATACATAAGAACGTTGTTTCTACGGATTTAAATAATTTATTATTCCAATGTCATCATTCCGCCAAGCTTACTCATGTATATACATCTCCATGATACCCTTGTCCAACGACGCGGAAATTATACATTTAATGGAGGACCATGTTTAAGAAAATGCTGGGAGACCTTGTGGACTCTGTCCTAAAGAATTAAAACCGGTGCATCAAGCTGGCTTAACAAGTTCTGTATGGAACTTCTCGTCAACATCATAGGTCAAAACAAAGCAGGCGTCTCGGCGATGTGTGTCCTAAATTATCTTTCCCCGGAAACGCGAAGATACAGAAGAGTTCCGGTACCAAAGTCAACTTTTCAAACTGGCCATTCGGAAAATCAAATCTCCTAACCTTTATGCAAACTTTCCCCTTTGTTGGGAACGTCATCGGTTCAAGGCGAGATGAGAAGGTGCTTCCCTTCGAACATAGGAAAAGAAAGCACTATTTGAAATGAATTCGACACCACTTGTCCACCCAACGTCATTGCGTGACGTGGAGTATTGCTGACTGGCGTCTCTAGCGTGAAACTACAAATGTCGAAGATGGACCACAACAAGCGCCATTTTATGGAAGTAAGGCTGAATCCGAATTCATTGCTCATTGCTCAACCCTACCCCTCATTGCTCAACCCTAGTTCTAACTTTTAAGCCGACCCCCTACCCCTACCCAGTGGTGGGCCGTCAGTAGAGAAGGCCCTGCTGGCCCTGTCAAAATCGAAATCATATATATGTAACAGGGTGTGTTATATCCTTTAATTATAATTACACAATTGCCTTTGTTTTTCTGTATTACCTGAAGTTTAGCTTTCCATGCCGCCTTAAGCTCTATTTTATAAAAAATTTTGATTTGGCTCCACCTCCTTCTATACTCCCGCCCACATTCCAGAGAACCCGATAAGTTTCCCGCGCCCCCTGCCCTCTTCCCTTTGTTCTGATCCCCTTGGGAAGAGGTGTGTACATTTATATTGTAATCAAATCTTTGACCATCTTATAATTTATCATTATTTATATTAGTTATTTTGATTATATATTGTTGAATTGGAAGTCTGGGGTTTATAATCTATCCATAGTTATTAGATAGATTTCTGTGTTATGGGGAACTTTGTGTTTTGTTGCGATGTACTAGCATATAACTGACCCTCGTGTAGTCATGCTAGTTCCCCTTCCCCCCCTGTGTGTTTCGTAGAGTTGGAGTAAGGGCACAAGGGCTAAGGAAGCTACTTGTATATGTGTGTATTCAGGTATGTCTTTTATTCCTTTTATTTCAATCATTTCTGTTGTAATATTGTATGTAGTCGGGCCTTTGTTCTGATCCCCTTGGGAAGAGAGTTGAAGTAAGGGCACAAGGGCTAAGGAAGCTATTTGTATATGTGTGTATTCAGATCGAATAAATGGACGTCGGAGTGCCCGAGTCCAGACACATCGTGGGTCACGTCATTCATAATTAGAAAGAAACACAACGCAGAACGAACCGGTCACATATATATATTTATTTATTTTTAAAATGACATTAATTTGTGTCTGAACGCATCTTAATTCCATATTTTTTTCAGTTCTTACAACATAATTCCAGAGGCCCCAGGGCCCACCAATATGCCGGCGCTGGCCCCCGGTGACATCATCAGCGAATTTTGAATCGTTGGCCGTAGTGACAGAGTTGATAGATAAGTGAACTACTATGGCCACTGCCTTCACATCACCTAGCGATCCTGTTTCTGATCTCCTTTGTTTGCCTTTTTCAAGGCGATCGTTTGGAGAGAAGACAGATTTAATTTCAAGAGGAAGACCTACATCGAAGCTGGATGGGCTGACTCAGGCCGGTAAAGGTTTTGTGCGGCACTTTACAGAGTGCAACTACAGACGCTGTGACTGGCTAACGGCTAGCACCTTTCAGAACAAGCTATTCTGCTGGCCGTGTTTGCTGCTCAACATAAGTGAGGGGACATTGGAACAGCGCCTGATTTAGCAGTCTTAACAGCTTCACCAAGGCAGCTTTAAAAGATCAGGCCATGGGTGATGGGTGAGTTTTTCTTTGCACTTTGTAGGAGAGATAATGTTGTTGTGGTACTTTAGTTTATAACGCATTTTTTGTAATGGTTGGAAACATAAATATATTGCTGGAATTTGGGCAGTAGGCTTGATGGTAATGCTGTGTGGCGATGCCATTTAATAAGCATATTAAATGAACCCGTTCACTACTACTCCTGTTAGCATAATATTCTGGGTGGAATAGCTGTTGTAAAATATGTGGCATGAAGGCCTACTTGTATGTTTCATTTTTGTTAATGAACTGGCGTTGCACTTGTAATGTTATCGCTATAGAGCTCGTAAGTCGCCATTGCTCATGGGACCTATGAGACCGAAAAAAATGAATGGGAGTCAATGGAGAGAAAGTAATTATTTTCTGATCCCAGTCATTAAATGCCTTGGATTACACATGTTTTGTGTGGGTCTAAATAAAAAAAATTCACGTAAAGAGTTTGACTGTATATTGTATGATTATTCAGCTAAAGGCTGTGGAAAAGACCCAACGAGAAAGACTACACGTCGCATATGTGACGTCACTTCAATACACATTCCCTCCACTTCTCAACTCACAGTGCTAATGCTGCGTACCACTGTACCACGGTCTACTGAGCCATCAAATCAAGATGCCTGTGTGTTTTGCACCAGAATGTCACCTTTCAACCGAGATGGGCTGTTCATTTTTTAGATTCCCGTCTGACATTAAAACCAGGAATCACTGGATAAAACGTATCCGGTAAGCGATGTGTGTGAATTTCGGCGGAAGCAACAATTGGCGGCAACTAACATTAACTTAATGAAGTTTAGTCTTTATTTCCATTATTCCAGTACATCCATACCCTTATTATTTTTACAGTTTGATAAAAATGTAGGTGAGCCTTCTGGAATTGTGTGGATCTCTGTGTGTATATATATATATATATATATATATATATATGTATGTATGTATGTATGTATGTATGTATGTATGTATGTATGTATGTATGTA
Organism: Gadus morhua; assembly: GCF_902167405.1. Lineage (NCBI taxonomy): Eukaryota > Metazoa > Chordata > Actinopteri > Gadiformes > Gadidae > Gadus > Gadus morhua. Next base: position 16,319,723 of record NC_044059.1, on the reverse strand, counting down.
TGTATGTGTGTATATATATATATATATATATATATATATATATATATATATATATATATATATACATACACACATCTAAAATATCAAATATCAAATTGGAGATATGGGGAAAGAAAAAAATCGGTGTTTATGGTCATTATACTAATGCACAGTAAAATGATCAGCTGGCTCTATGATTTCCAATTCCTCATTATTTTCCCCTGCTTGTTCCCCCATTTCTCCCCCTGCCATCTTGCCCTTTCAATAAATCTGTTTACAATAACTGTAGTAGTATAGTCTGTGTCTGGATCATTAACTTCCCTGCTAATTAAACAGGTACTGACAGGAAACACGACGGGAACGCTGATCCACTGTTTCCCAAAAAAGTTGGAACATGAACAAAAGAACTGATTGAATAGAAGAAAAAAAAATATTTACATATCTAGTCCTCTCTACTGACCAACACTGGGAGAACGTGCTGCCGGTAGAACTCCTCAAGCACGTCAAGGTGTTGGGTCCATGCAGGGTCTTTGGAGATGGAGATGATAATGGCCTCCTTTGTGGTCCACACTACACAGTAACAAACATCCCGGCAAGTAATGTGGAGTTGACCCTGGACCTGGTGCCAGTATGCGTGGGTCTGTTTCAGGGCATACCCCTGCCCCTCTAGCCTGGCTCCGCCCGCCTAAGTACTTCCGCTCAATTTGAATTTCCCTTCAGTACTAGGTCTGGACCTGCTGTATGTAATTTGGTTTTCTGGCGCCGCCACAGCGTGCGCCCAATCAGCGAACAGAGGGCGTGTCTGAGAACAATGACGATAAAGTAGTGCGCCAGTTTGAGTTGTTGTTGTAGGTCGGTAGTTGATTTACTATGTGCAATTTTTCCCTGATAAATTAAATTAGACGAACAAAACCTGCAGCTGTCGTTGACGGACATTTTCGTGCAGACGCGCAAGGTGTTTGGTTTGTGTACAACCTGCGCGTGATTCCCGGCGCATGCCATACGTCACATCCAAACGTTAGCGATTGGTTATGGCAGATCCAGAGTGGCACTGGGCAGATCCAATCATTTTAAACTTCAACAGACACCCGCCTTCAAGTGAGTTAACGTTTGTCAATTGATTAGGTCCAGACTCTCTGTACAAATGAAATTAAATGAAGTGAAGTACGAGAGTCTGGTAGAACCAGGCTACTGCCCCTCCACACAGAGACAAAATGCTGGAGCCTTGACAGCCTCAGCGATGGTGGAGTTTCGCTGGCTGTAAGGGCACTTTATCTCTATAAGAGCAGATGGTTCAACCAGTCCATCAGGTGATGCTCCCAGGATACCCGATTTGCTCAAAAAGAGTTCACAATCAAGCACCTCCACCCCATAAGCCTTTTTGAAGGCCTTCACTCCCTCTGCCTCATTCATGACGCCCCAGTTAACACTGAGCACGGCATCTAAATTCTGTCCACCAAGGATCCTCTTCAAGAGGGATGGGCAGGGAGCAGAAGAGCGGCGAGATAGCACAGCAAGGCAAGGCAAGGCAAGGCAACTTTATTTATATAGCACTTTTCATACACAAGGCAGACTCAGAGTGCTTCACATATAAACATTGTCATACAATAAAATAAAATAATAGATAAGTAAAAGAAAAACATATGCAAAGAAATGGGTAAAATTGAAAAAGGCATTTTAGTATTAAAATAGAAAATAAAGGCAAAGTTAAAAAAGCTTTTTAGAAAGTGCAATGAAATTACTGGCTGTCAACCGGCCCTGCCTGTACTGCTGCCACTGGGGATTGGCCCGTTGTCCCATGGTGGCTGTCTGGACGGCCAGGCTTTGGTCCTCAGAAAGCCCCAATGAAGCAAGGACTGCCTCTAGTCCCCGAGCTCTGTGTTCCCTCACCAGCTGAGGCACAGTGGGGAGAGCCTGATACTGGGGCTGGGGCTGTGGCTCTGGTGACAACAGCCATGTCATCCCGCACTGCGTCCCACAAAGCTCCGACCTGAACCAGTCCATGTCCTCCTCAGTGACGTCCCTGGTAAGAGCGTCGTAGGTCTCCTCCACCTGGGGATACAGCTCCGACACCGGCATCGATACTTTGGTGGAGGCAGGTTTCTTCCACCGCATGCCAAAAATAGCCAGTGCTGCAGAATGACTGCATTTAAAATCCCCCTCCGGGCACTCACAGGATGACCGTAGTATGCTTCCATCATCACGCAGGGAGATCTTTTAAAACAGGAGGTGGGGAGAATATTAATCCGACGTTAGATGGATCGCGACATGCAATGTCGCGATCCAATGGTCAGCAAATGGTCAACAAAGATAGCCCAAGACACTAGGCTGAGGTCAGCACGCCTTAACCCCGTAGCTTCCTGCTCCTTTTAGGGGTTCCACCATCTGTTCTGACCCCAGACTCCCAGGCACCGTGTGTTTTCTACCATTAGATATACAGGCCTCATAATAATCATAGTTTACCATAGAATATAATCATTAATTTCTACCACACTGGCGTGGACAACGCCGATCATCTCCCCACTGGCATAGCTAAAACTCTCCACATGTCCAGATTTGTAGTGTTTTGCACCTCGATCAAGGCTTTTGTGCTCTCCTTGAAAGAAGGTGGTAAAGTGCACCAAAGACACAGCCATGTTCCGACTGCGGGATCTGTTTGCGAGTGGTGGTGACGTATATCATACGCGTCGAGAGCAGCGGGAGTTGTAGTCCACAAAGCGCCCCACACAAAAACTAACCGTATCAAACTCCTACCCGCTAAATTATAGTTTTCTTTGCATGAAAAATTATCATTTAAATCCACAAACAACATATGAGTAATCCGGGGCATATAAAGACTGGGATCAGAAAATAATTACTTTCTCTCCATTGACTCCCATTCATTTTTTTCGGTCTCATAGGTCCCATGAGCAATGGCGACTTACGAGCTCTATAGGCTACTTTATTGAATCCGTTGAAGTTGCGAAAGTATCCGGTGAAAATAACTAACTGTGAACACTTGTTTTTGTGTCATGTGTGTGATGTGGTTGCAGAGTGACATAAGGAAAGATCTGATTGTGGTGCTGCATTACTCTAGCTCTGCGGTAATGCAAATTGGTGTGCGTGTGCGCTGTTGTTGTTGCTGGAGATCAACTGTCTTGTTGTGGATGTTATGCAGTAGCGCATATTGTGGCTGTGTTGGCTGTATCGGCAATGAAATTTGTGTGCATGTCTGAGTGTTCGGGGGTTGGCCGTTGGTGGAGTTCGTTACTGAAGGCCCTGACTTAAACCCCACGGTATGCTACTGCCCATACCCTTCTTCCCAGTGGGCGAAATACGGGGGGGTCTGGGGGTGCTCGACCCCGCCGATTGACCCATGAGCCCCCCTGAAAGCCTCAAAAGCTAAATTTGAGGGGGGTCTCAAATTTTGTCAAAAAAAAAGATTTTATATATATATGAATGGTCACTTTAATGTTTTATGCTCACCATGTCCAGTATTCAGAATTCAAAACATTTATTCACAACTAATGTGCTTTTTTTCCTGTCCTGTGCTCTATGCAAGTAAGCAATGCGCGCCAAACAGAATAAGGACTTATGTTGAGTTATACTAAAAATGCCTCCCCCCCCCCCCCCACACACACACGCACGCACGCACGCACGCACGCACCCTCCAGCCTCTCCTTATAGCTAACCGCTATAAGGAGAGGCTGGAGGGCTAGCTCGAAATGAACAGTGCCAAGGAGGTGTGGGATGGGATGAAGCAGATTACGTGACACAGACTGCCAGGTCCAGCTGTGGGGGGCGGGCACGAACGTGCTAATGAGCTGAACCTATTCTTCAATAGGTTCGACTCAACCCCTGCCCCAGTGAGCTCAGCGAGTCAGTCTGTTCCCCCCTCCTCCACCACCCCTACCCCCAACCCTGTCACCTTCCCTCTCTCCCCCCCTCCACTCCCCCTTGCAACCAGTCTTTTCATTACATCAGGCCAGGTGAGGCGGGAGCTATCTAAGCTCCAGAGGAATAAGGCAATGGGTCCGGACAACATCAATCCCAAGGTGCTTAAAGCGTGTACCGGACAGCTTGCTGGAGTGTTCCAACACCTCTTCAACCTCTCCCTGAGGCTAAAGAAGGTGCCCCAGTTGTGGAAGACCTCCTGCATTGTTCCGGTGCCTAAGATAGCTCGTCCTAGCTCTCCCAACGACTACAGGACGTCATGTCCGGTGGCACGTGAGGAGCACTCGTGTGCGGAGAACGCCAATACTCAGAGATATTATGGTTAAATTCCAAGTTTGGAAAAACTCCTGATCCCTGGTGGAAAGGTGGATTCCTTTGACCTGAACCGAAGCAAAATGGTCTGGAAGTTTAAACTAGAACTGCAAGCAGTTATGCAGGGGTCCAAGAAGTGTGCATTTCGCCGGCACAACGCGACAAGAAATGTGCGTTTCGCCGGCACAACGTGAAGCAAGTATTCAAAACGCTACCGTGAACAACATGTGGATATAAAGGTTTTGACTGTGGGAGCTTCGGTGTGGGAGTTATAGCCTAAAACGCATTTTCAGAACATTGGCCAAATAGGAGATAGACAATGTCGTCGTTCTTTGGCGCCGCCCTGTGGCGACATTTTCCAAAGACAATTTTTCTTTGCCAAATAACTCCCGCCCACATTAATAATTCTTGGCCATATTTTCTAGATAGACTCGGGTTTGCCCCTTGATGGTTTCCCTTGAGTTTGAAGAACATTCCTTTGGCCAATTAAAAGATATACAATTTCCTCGTTTATTGCGCCCCCTAATGGCGAAATTTTCCGGAATTTTTATCGAACGTCAATAAGGTTAGCACCAACATGTGTGTAGAATTTGGACTCGATCCGATGTCTAATTTTGGATTTTTTTGGATTTTTAATTTTCCACGTCTAATTTAGCTAATAAACCAATATTCAAAACGCTACCGTTTCGTCGTCGAAGGTCGGATCCAAAAAGTGTTGATATTTCTTCTTTTGTGTGCGTCTGATGATGTCGTGTGCAAAGTTTGGTGTTGATTGGTCAAGAAATGTGGGAGGAGTAGCGAAAATACAGTTTTGCGGTTTTCGCGATTTTGCGAAAAAAAATTATAGACGCAAATGGGCGTGGCCTATGCCAAAAGATGCAGCAGACTCCAGTGAATATGTGCGTACAAGTTTTTGACTGTGGGAGGTTCGGTGTGGGAGTTATAGCCCCAAACGCGTTTTCCCTTGGTATAGCGCCACCTAGTGGCCGGCGTGTCTGGATTTTGTCGTCTGCCTAGAACTCAGGGACTTGGATCTAGTCATGCAATTGGCGTGTCGTCACCATTTACGGTTTGGGCTGTGGGCCCACTTCTAGGGGGGAATAATAATAACTAGAACTGCAAGCAGTTATGCAGGGGTCCAAGAAGTGTGCATTTCGCCGGCACAACGCGACAAGAAATGTGCATTTCGCCGGCACAACGCGAAGCAAGTATTCAAAACGCTACCGTGAACAACATGTGGATATAAAGGTTTTGACTGTGGGAGCTTCGGTGTGGGAGTTATAGCCTAAAACGCGTTTTCAGAACATTCCATTGGCCAAATAGGAGATAGACAATGTCGTCGTTTTTTGGCGCCGCCCTGTTGGCGAAATTTTCCCAAGATAATTTTCCTTTGCCAAAAACTCCCGCCCACATTAATAATTCTTGGCCATATTTTTTATATAGACTCGGGTTTGCCCCTTGATGGTTCCCTTATAGTTTGAAGAACATTCCTCGGGCCTATTAGAAGATATACAATTTCCTCGTTTATTGCGCCCCCTAATGGCAAAATATTCCGATATTTTTTTTGAACGCCATTAAGGGTAGCACCGACATGTGTGTAAAATTTGGACTTGATCCGATGTCTAATTTTGGTATTTTTCTGGATTTTTGATTTTCAACGTAAAACGTAGCTAATAAACAAATATTCAAAATGCTACCGTTTCGTAATCGAAGGTCGGATCAAAAAGTGTTTGAGTTTTTCTTTTCGTGTGCGTCTGAAGATGTCGTGTGCAAAGTTTGGTGTTGATTGGTCGAGAAATGTGGGAGGAGTAGGTAAAAAACAGTTTTGCGGTTTTCGCGATTTTGCGAAAAAAAATTCTAGACGCAAATGGGCGTGGCCTATGCCAAAAGATGCAGCAGACTCCAGTGAATATGTGCGTACAAGTTTTTGACTGTGGGAGGTTCGGTGTGGGAGTTATAGCCCCAAACGCGTATTCCTTGGTATAGCGCCACCTAGTGGCCGGCGTGTCTGGATTTTGTCGTCTGCGTAGTGTTCACGGACCTGGATCTAGTCATGCAATTCGCGTGTCCGCACCATTTACGGTTTGGGGTGTGGGCACACTTTTAGTGCTGGAATAATAATAATAACTAGAACTGCAAGCAGTTATGCAGGGGTCCAAGAAGTGTGCATTTCGCCGGCACAACGCGACAAGAAATGTGCATTTCGCCGGCACAACGCGAAGCAAGTATTCAAAACGCTACCGTGAACAACATGTGGATATAAAGGTTTTTACTGTGGGAGCTTCGGTGTGGGAGTTATAGCCTAAAACGCGTTTTCAGAACATTCCATTGGCCAAATAGGAGATAGACAATGTCGTCGTTTTTTGGCGCCGCCCTGTGGCGAAATTTTCCCAAGACAATTTTCCTTTGCCAAAAACTCCCGCCCAATTCTTGGCCATATTTTCTATATAGATTCGGGTTTGCCCCTTGATGGTTTCCCTTGAGTTTGAAGAACATTCCTTTGGCCAATTAGAAGATATACAATTTCCTCGTTTATTGCGCCCCCTAATGGCGAAATATTCCGAATTCTTTATTGAACGCCATTAAGGGTAGCACCGACATGTGTCTAAAATTTGGACTTGATCCGATGTCTAATTTTGGTATTTTCTGAATTTTTGCGTATCGACGTAAAACGTAGCTAATAAACAAATATTCAAAACGCTACCGTTTCGTAGTCGAAGGTCGGATCAAAAAGTGTTTGAGTTTTTCTTTTCGTGTTCGTCTGACGATGTCGTGTGCAAAGTTTTGTGTCGATTGGTCAAGAAATGTGGGAGGAGTTGGGAAAAAACAGTTTTGCGGTTTTCGCGATTTTGCGAAAAAAAATTCTAGACGCAAATGGGCGTGGCCTATGTCAAAAGATGCAGCAGACTCCAGTGAATATGTGGGTACAAGTTTTTGACTGTGGAAGGTTCGGTGTGGGAGTTATAGCCCCAAACGCGTATTCCTTGGTATAGCGCCACCTAGTGGCCGGCATGTCTGGATTTTGTCGTCTGCATAGTCCGAAGAGACCTGGATCTAGTCATGCAATTGGCGTGTCGGCACCATTTACGGTTTGGGCTGTGGGCACACTTTTAGGGAGGTAAGTATAACTAGAACTGCAAGCAGTTATGCAGGGGTCCAAGAAGTGTGCATTTCGCCGGCACAACGCGACAAGAAATGTGCGTTTCGCCGGCACAACGCGAAGCAAGTATTGAAAACGCTACCGTGAACAACATGTGGATATAAAGGCTTTGACTGTGGGAGCTTCGGTGTGGGAGTTATAGCCTAAAACGCGTTTTCCGAACATTGGCCAAATAGGAGATAGACAATGTCGTCGTTTTTTGGCGCCACCCTGTGGCGAAATTTTCCAAAGACAATTTTCCTTTGCCAAATAACTCCCGCCCACATTAATAATTCTTGGCCATATTTTCTATATAGACTCGGGTTTGCCCCTTGATGGTTCGCTTATAGTTTGAAGAACATTCCTCAGGCCAATTACAAGATATACAATTTCCTCGTTTATTGCGCCCCCTTAGGGCGTAATTTTCCGATATTTTTATTGAACGCCATTAAGGGTAGCACCGACATGTGTGAAAAATTTGGACTCGATCCGATGTCTAATTCTGGATTTTTTTGGATTTTGGATTTTCCACGTCTAATTTAGCTAATATACCAATATTCAAAACGCTACCCTTTCGTCATCGAAGGTCGGATCAAAAAAGTAATGCAGGAATTATTTTCGTGTAGGTCTGAAGATGCCGTTTGCAAAGTTTTGTGTCAATTGGTCGAGAAATGTGGGAGGAGTAGCGATAAAACTGTTTTGCGGTTTTCGCGATTTTGCGAAAAAAAAATTTAGACGCAAATGGGCGTGGCCTATGCCAAAAGATGCAGCAGACTCCAGTGAATATGTGGGTACAAGTTTTTGAATGTGGGAGGTTCGGTGTGGGAGTTATAGCCCCAAACGCGTATTCCTTGGTATAGCGCCACCTAGTGACCGGCGTGTCTGGATTTTGTTATCTGAGTAGCGGTGCCGGACCTGAATCTAGTCATGCTATTGGCATGTCCGCACCATTTACGGTTTGGGCTGTGGGCCCACTTTTAGCGCGGGAAGTATAATAAAAATAACTAGAACTGCAAGCAGTTATGCAGGGGTCCAAGAAGTGTGCATTTCGCCGGCACAACGCGACAAGAAATGTGCGTTTCGCCGGCACAACGCGAAGCATATGTTCAAAACGCTACCCTGAACCTGTGGATACAAAGGATTTGACTGTGGTAGGGGTAGCGAGAAGTCAGTGTAGCGTTTTCGCGGCAAAGTTTTGTAGAGGATATACAATTTCCTAGTTTATGGCGCCCCCTAATGGCGAAATTTTCCGAATTTTTTATCGTACGACATTAAGGTTAGCACCAACATGTGTGTAAAACTTGGAGTCGATCCGATGTGTAATTTTGAATTTTTGGGGATTTTGGATTTTCCACGTCTAATTTAGCTAATAAACCAATATTCAAAACGCTACCGTTTCGTCGTCGAAAGTCGGATCAAAAAAGTAATGCAGGAATTCTTTTCGTGTAGGTCTGAAGATGTCGTTTGCAAAGTTTTGTGTCAATTGGTCGAGAAATGTGGGAGGAGTAGCGAAAAAACAGTTTTGCGGTTTTCGCGATTTAGCGAAAAATATTCCTAGACGCAAATGGGCGTGGCCTATGCCAAAAGATGCAGCAGACTCCAGTGAATCTGTGCGTACAAGTTTTTGAATGTGGGAGATTCGGTGTGGGAGTTATAGCCCCAAACGCGTCTGTCCTTAGTATAGCGCCACCTAGTGGCCGGCGTGTCTGGATTTGGTTATCTGAGTAGCGGTGCCGGACCTGGATCTAGTCATGCAATTGCCTTGTCGGCACCATTTACAGTTTGGGCTGTGGTACCACTTCTAAGGCGTATAGTATAATAATAATAATCCTTACAAAAACAATAGGGATCCAACCTGTTGGCTTGGACCCCTAATAATAATAACTAGAACTGCAAGCAGTTATGCAGGGGTCCAAGAAGTGTGCATTTCGCCGGCACAACGCGACAAGAAATGTGCATTTCGCCGGCACAACGCGAAGCAAGTATTCAAAACGCTACCGTGAACAACATGTGGTTATAAAGGTTTTGACTGTGGGAGGTTCGGTGTGGGAGTTATAGCCTAAAACGCGTTTTCTGAACATTCCATTGGCCAAATAGGAGATAGACAATGTCGTCGTTTTTTGGCGCCGCCCTGTGGCGAAATTTTGCAAAGACAATTTTCCTTTTCCAAATAACTCCCGCCCACATTAATAATTCTTGACCATAATTTTTATATAGACTCGGGTTTGCCCCTTGATGGTTCCCTCATAGTTTGAAGAACATTCCTTTGGCCAATTAGAAGATATACAATTTCCTCGTTTATGGCGCCCCCTAATGGCGACATTTTCCGAAATTTTTATCGTACGACTTTAAGGTTAGCACCAACATGTGTGTAAAATTTGGACTCGTTCCGATGTCTAATTTTGGATTTCTTTGCATTTTTGATTTTCCACGTCTAATTTAGCTCATAAACCAATATTCAAAACGCTACCGTTTCGTCGTCGAAGGTCGGATCAAAAAAGTGTTCCAGCGTTCTTTGCGTGTGCGTCTGAAGATGCCTTGTGCAAAGTTTGGTGTCGATTGGTCAAGAAATGTGGGAGGAGTAGGGAAAAAACTGTTTTGCGGTTTTCGCGATTTTGCGAAAAAAAATTCCAGACGCAAATGGGCGTGGCCTATGCCAAAAGATGCAGCAGACTCCAGTGAATATGTGCGTACAAGTTTTTGACTGTGGGAGGTTCGGTGTGGGAGTTATAGCCCCAAACGCGTATTCCTTGGTATAGCGCCACCTAGTGGCCGGCATGTCTGGATTTTGTCGTCTGCGTAGTCCCCACGGATCTGGATCTAGTCATGCAATTGGCGTGTCGGCACCATTTACGGTTTGGGCTGTGGGCACAGTTTCAGGGAGGTAAGTATAATAATAATAATAATAAACACTACAAAAACAATAGGGATCCAACCTGTTGGCTTGGACCCCTAATAATAATCCTTACAAAAACAATAGGGATCCAACCTGTTGGCTTGGACCCCTAACTAGAACTGCAAGCAGTTATGCAGGGGTCCAAGAAGTGTGCATTTCGCCGGCACAACGCGACAAGAAATGTGCATTTCGCCGGCACAACGCGAAGCAAGTATTCAAAACGCTACCGTGAACAACATGTGGATATAAAGGTTTTGACTGTGGGAGCTTCGGTGTGGGAGTTATAGCCTAAAACGCATTTTCAGAACATTGGCCAAATAGGAGATAGACAATGTCGTCGTTTTTTGGCGCCGCCCTGTGGCGAAAATTTCCCAAGACAATTTTCCTTTGCCAAAAACTCCCGCCCACATTAATAATTCTTGGCCATATTTTCTATATATATATTTGGGTTTGCCCCTTGATGGTTTCCCTTGAGTTTGAAGAACATTCCTATGGCCAATTAGAAGATATACAATTACCTCGTTTATTGCGCCCCCTAATGGCGAAATATTCCGAAATCTTGTCCGAACGCCATTAAGGGTAGCACCGACATGTGTCTAAAATTTGGACTTGATCCGATGTCTAATTTTGGTATTTTTCTGGATTTTTGATTTTCGACGTAAAACGTAGCTAATAAACAAATGTTCAAAATGCTACCGTTTCGTAGTCGAAGGTCGGATCAAAAAGTGTTTGAGTTTTTCTTTTCGTGTTCGTCTGACGATGTCGTGTCCAAAGTTTGGTGTCGATTGGTCAAGAAATGTGGGAGAAGTAGGGCAAAAACAGTTTTCCAGTTTTCGCGATTTTGCGAAAAAAAATTCTAGACGCAAATGGGCGTGGCCTATGTCAAAAGTTGCAGCAGACTCCAGTGAATATGTGCGTACAAGTTTTTGACTGTGGGAGGTTCGGTGTGGGAGTTATAGCCCCAAACGCGTCTTTCCTTGGTATAGCGCCACCTAGTGGCCGGCGTGTCTGGATTTTGTTATCTGAGTAGCGGTGCCGGACCTGGATCTAGTCATGCAATTGGCGTGTCGGCACCATTTACGGTTTGGGCTGTGGGCCCACATTTAGCGCAGGAATAATAATAAGAAAAATCCTTACAAAAACAATAGGGATCCAACCTGTTGGCTTGGACCCCTAAAAAAATCCTTACAAAAACAATAGGGATCCAACCTGTTGGCTTGGACCCCTAACTAGAACTGCAAGCAGTTATGCAGGGGTCCAAGAAGTGTGCATTTCGCCGGCACAACGCGACAAGAAATGTGCATTTCGCCGGCACAACGCGAAGCAAGTATTCAAAACGCTACCGTGAACAACATGTGGATATAAAGGTTTTGACTGTGGGAGCTTCGGTGTGGGAGTTATAGCCTAAAACGCGTTTTCAGAACATTCCCTTGGCCAACTAGGAGATAGACAATGTGGTGGTTTTTTGGCGCCGCCCTGTGGCGAAATTTTCCAAAGACAATTTTCCTTTGCCAAATAACTCCCGCCCACATTAACAATTCTTGCCCATATTTTCTATATAGACTCGGGTTTGCCCCTTGACGGTTTCCCTTGAGTTTGAAGAACATTCCTTTGGCCAATTAGAAGATATACAATTTCCTCGTTTATTGCGCCCCCTGAGGGCGTAATTTTCCGAATTTTTTATCGAACGCCGATAAGGTTAGCACCAACATGTGTGTAAAGTTTGGACTCGATCCGATGTCTAATTTTGGATTTCTTTGGAATTTTGATTTTCCACGTCTAATTTAGCTCATAAACCAATATTCAAAACGCTACCGTTTCGTCGTCGAAGGTCGGATCAAAAAACTGTCTAACGATTCCTCTGCGTGTGCGTCTGAAGATGTCGTGTGCAAAGTTTGGTGTCGATTGGTCAAGAAATGTGGGAGGAGTAGGGAAAAAACAGTTTTGCGGTTTTCGCGATTTTGCGAAAAAAATTCTAGACGCAAATGGGCGTGGCCTATGCCAAAAGATGCATCAGACTCCAGTGAATATGTGGGTATAAGTTTTTGACTGTGGGAGGTTCGGTGTGGGAGTTATAGCCCCAAACGCGTTTTCCCTTGGTATAGCGCCACCTAGTGTTCGGCGTGTCTGGATTTTGTCGTCTGCGTAGTCCGAAGAGATCTGGATCTAGTCATGCAATTCGCGTGTCGGCACCATTTACGGTTTGGGCTGTGGTCCCACTTTTAGGGAGGTAAGAATAATAATAACTAGAACTGCAAGCAGTTATGCAGGGGTCCAAGAAGTGTGCATTTCGCCGGCACAACGCGAAGCATGTGTTCGAAATTGAGAAACGGCGTATGCCAAAAGATGCAGCTGACTCCAGTGAATCTGTGGATATAAAGGTTTTGAGTGTGGGAGGTTCGGTGTGGGAGTTATAGCCCAAAACGCGTTTTCAGAACATTCCATTGGCCAATTAGGAGATGTATTATTTCGTCGTTTTTTTGCGCCCTCTTGTGGCGAAATTTTCCAAAGACAATTTTCCTTTTCCAAATAACTCCCGCCCACATTAATAATTCTTGACCATAATTTTTATATAGACTCGGGTTTGCCCCTTGATGGTTCCCTCATAGTTTGAAGAACATTCCTTTGGCCAATTAGAAGATATACAATTTCCTCGTTTATTGCGCCCCCTAATGGCGAAAAATTCCGGAATTTTTATCGAACGACATTAAGGTTAGCACCAACATGTGTGTAAAATTTGGACTCGTTCCGATGTCTAATTTTGGATTTCTTTGGATTTTTGATTTTCCACGTCTAATTTAGCTCATAAACCAATACTCAAAACGCTACCGTTTCGTCGTCGAAGGTCGGATCAAAAAACTGTCATGCGATTCCTTTGCGTGTGCGTCTGAAGATGTCGTGTGCAAAGTTTGGTGTCGATTGGTCAAGAAATGTGGGCGGAGTAGGGAAAAAACAGTTTTGCGGTTTTCGCGATTTTGCGAAAAAAAATTCTAGACGCAAATGGGCGTGGCCTATGCCAAAAGATGCAGCAGACTCCAGTGAATATGTGCGTACAAGTTTTTGACTGTGGGAGTTTCGGTGTGGGAGTTATAGCCCCAAACGCGTTTTCCCTTGGTATAGCGCCACCTAGTGGCCGGCGTGTCTGGATTTTGTCGTCTGCGTAGTCCGAAGAGATCTGGATCTAGTCATGCAATTGGCGTGTCGTCACCATTTACGGTTTGGGCTGTGGGCACACTTTTAGGGAGGTAAGAATAATAATAACTAGAACTGCAAGCAGTTATGCAGGGGTCCAAGAAGTGTGCATTTCGCCGGCACAACGCGACAAGAAATGTGCGTTTCGCCGGCACAACGCGAAGCATGTGTTCAAAACGCTACCCTGAACCTGTGGATACAAAGGATTTGACTGTGGTAGGAGTAGCGAGAAGTCAGTGTAGCGTTTTCGCGGCGAAATTTTGTAGAAGATATACAATTTCCTCGTTTATTGCGCCCCCTAATGGCGAAATTTTCCGACATTTTTATCGAACGACATTAAGGTTAGCACCAACATGTGTGTAAAATGTGGACTCGATCCGATGTCTAATTTTGGATTTTTTTGGATTTTTGATATCCCACGTCTAATTTAGCTAATAAACCAATATTCAAAACGCTACCGTTTCGTCGTCGAAGGTCGGATCAAAAAAGTGTTTCCATGCATTCTTTGCGTGTGCGTCTGAAGATGTCGTGTGCAAAGTTTGGTGTCGATTGGTCAAGAAATGTGGGAGGAGTAGGGAAAAAACAGTTTTGCGGTTTTCGCGATTTTGCGAAAAAAAATTCTAGACGCAAATGGGCGTGGCCTATGCCAAAAGATGCAGCAGACTCCAGTGAATATGTGTGTACAAGGTTTTGAATGTGGGAGGTTCGGTGTGGGAGTTATAGCCCCAAACGCGTCTTTCCTTGGTATAGCGCCACCTAGTGGCCGGCGTGTCTGGATTTTGTTATCTGAGTAGCGGTGCCGGACCTGGATCAAGTCATGCAATTGGCGTGTCGGCACCATTTACGGTTTGGGCTGTGGGCCCACTTTTAGCGCGGGAAGTATAATAACAAGAAGTGTGCATTTCGCCGGCACAACGCGACAAGAAATGTGCGTTTCGCCGGCACAACGCGAAGCATGTGTTCAAAATGCTACCCTGAACCTGTGGATTTAAAGGTTTTGACTGTGGGAGCTTCGGTGTGGGAGTTATAGCCTAAAACGCGTTTTCAGAACATTGGCCAAATAGGAGATGTATTATTTCGTCGTTTTTTTGCGCCCTCTTGTGGCGAAATTTTCCAAAGACAATTTTCCTTTTCCAAATAACTCCCGCCCAAATTAATAATTCTTGACCATGATTTTTACATAGACTCGGGTTTGCCCCTTGATGGTTCCCTCATAGTTTGAAGAACATTCCTTTGGCCAATTAGAAGATATACAATTTCCTCGTTTATTGCGCCCCCTAATGGTGACATTTTCCAAAAATTTTATCTAACGTCATTATGGTTAGCACCAACATGTGTGTAAAATTTGGACTCGAGCCGATGCCTAATTTTGGATTTTTTTGGATTTTTGATTTTTCACGTCTAATTTAGCTAATAAACCAATATTCAAAACGCTACCGTTTTGTCGTCGAGGGTCGGATCCAAAAAGTGATCAATGCATCTTTGCGTGTGCGTCTGAAGATGCCGTGTGCAAAGTTTGGTGTCGATTGGTCAAGAAATGTGGGAGGAGTAGGGAAAAAACAGTTTTGCGTTTTTCGCGATTTTGCGAAAAAAAATTATGGACGCAAATGGGCGTGGCCTATGCCAAAAGATGCAGCAGACTCCAGTGAATATGTGCGTACAAGTTTTTGACTGTGGGAGGTTCGGTGTGGGAGTTATTCCCGCAAACTCGTATTCCTTGGTATAGCGCCACCTAGTGACCGGCGTGGCTGGATTTTGTCGTCTGCGTACACATCACAGACCTGGATCTAGTCATGCAATTCGCGTGTCGGTACCATTTACGGTTTGGGGTGTGGGCCAACTTTTACGGAAGGAAGTATAACTAGAACTGCAAGCAGTTATGCAGGGGTCCAAGAAGTGTGCCTTTCGCCGGCACAACGCGACAAGAAATGTGCATTTCGCCGGCACAACGCGAAGCAAGTATTCAAAACGTTACCGTGAACAACATGTGGATATAAAGGTTTTGACTGTGGGAGCTTCGGTGTGGGAGTTATAGCCTAAAACGCGTTTTCAGAACATTCCATTGGCCAAATAGGAGATAGACAATGTCGTCGTTTTTTGGCGCCGCCCTGTTGGCGAAATTTTCCCAAGACAATTTTCCTTTGCCAAAAACTCCCGCCCACATTAATAATTCTTGGCCATATTTTCTATATAGATTCGGGTTTGCCCCTTGATGGTTTCCCTTGAGTTTGAAGAACATTCCTTTGGCCAATTAGAAGATATACAATTTCCTCGTTTATTGCGCCCCCTAATGGCGAAATATTCCGAATTCTTTACTGAACGCCATTACGGGTAGCACCGACATGTGTCTAAAATTTGGACTTGATCCGATGTCTAATTTTGGTATTTTCTGAATTTTTGCGTATCGACGTAAAACGTAGCTAATAAACAAATATTCAAAACGCTACCGTTTCGTAGTCGAAGGTCGGATCAAAAAGTGTTTGAGTTTTTCTTTTCGTGTTCGTCTGACGATGTCGTGTGCAAAGTTTGGTGTCGATTGGTCAAGAAATGTGGGAGGAGTAGGGAAAAAACAGTTTTGCGGTTTTCGCGATTTTGCGAAAAAAAATTATGGACGCAAATGGGCGTGGCCTATGTCAAAAGATGCAGCAGACTCCAGTGAATATGTGGGTACAAGTTTTTGACTGTGGAAGGTTCGTTGTGGGAGTTATAGCCCCAAACGCGTATTCCTTGGTATAGCGCCACCTAGTGGCCGGCATGTCTGGATTTGGTTATCTGAGTAGCGGTGCCGTACCTGGATCTAGTGATGCAATTGGCGCGTGTGCACCATTTACGGTTTGGGCTGTGGTACCACTTCTATGGCGGGAAGTATAAAAATAACTAGAACTGCAAGCAGTTATGCAGGGGTCCAAGAAGTGTGCATTTCGCCGGCACAACGCGGCAACAAATGTGCGTGTCGCCGGCACAACGCGAAGCATGTGTTCAAAACGCTACCCTGAACCTGTGGATACAAAGGATTTGACTTTGGTAGGAGTAGCGAGAAGTCAGTGTAGCGTTTTCGCGGCGAAATTTTGTAGAAGATATACAATTTCCTCGTTTATTGCGCCCCCTAATGGCGAAATTTTCCGAATTTTTTATCGAAGGACGTTAATGTTAACACCAACATGTGTGTAAAATTTGGACTCGATCCGATGTCTAATTTTGGATTTCTTTGGATTTTTGATATTCCACGTCTAATTTAGCTCATAAACCAATATTCAAAACGCTACCGTTTCGTCGTCGAAGGTCAGATCAAAAAAGTAATGCAGGAATTCTTTTCGTGTAGGTCTGAAGATGCCGTGTGCAAAGTTTGGTGTTGATCGGGCGAGAAATGTGGGATGAGTAGCGAAAAAACAGTTTTGCGGTTTTCGCGATTTAGCGAAAAATATTCCCAGACGCAAATGGGCGTGGCCTAGGCCAAAAGATTCAGCAGACTCCAGTGCATCTGTGTGTACAAGTTTTTTGACTCTGGGAGGTTCGGTGTGGGAGTTATAGCCCCAAACGCGTATTCCTTGTTATAGCGCCACCTAGTGACCGGCGTGTCTGGATTTTGTCGTCTGCATAGTCCGAAGAGACCTGGATCTAGTCATGCAATTGGCGTGTCGGCACCATTTACGGTTTGGGCTGTGGGCACAGTTTCAGGGGGGTAAGTATAATAATAGGAATAATAATCCTTACAAAAACAATAGGGATCCAACCTGTTGGCTTGGACCCCTAATAAAAAAAATCCTTACAAAAACAATAGGGATCCAACCTGTTGGCTTGGACCCCTAATAATAAAAAGAAAAATCCTTACAAAAACAATAGGGATCCAACCTGTTGGCTTGGACCCCTAACTAGAACTGCAAGCAGTTATGCAGGGGTCCAAGAAGTGTGCATTTCGTCGGCACAACGCGACAAGAAATGTGCGTTTCGCCGGCACAAAGCGAAGCATGTGTTCAAAACGCTACCCTGAACCTGTGGATACAAAGGATTTGATTGTGGTAGGAGTAGCGAGAAGTCAGTGTAGCGTTTTCACGGTGAAATTTTGTAGAAGATATACAATTTCCTCGTTTATTGCGCCCCCTAATGGCGAATTTTTCCGAAATTTTTATCGAACGACATTAAGGTTAGCACCAACATGTTTGTAAAATGTGGACTCGATCCGATGTCTAATTTTGGATTTCTTTTGATTTTTGATATTCCACGTCTAATTTAGCTAATAAACCAATATTCAAAACGCTACCGTTTCGTCGTCAAAGGTCGCATCAAAAAAGTGTTTCGTGCATTCTTTGCGTGTGCGTCTGAAGATATCGTGTGCAAAGTTTGGTGTCGATTGGTCAAGAAATGTGGGAAGAGTAGGGAAAAAACTGTTTTGCGGTTTTTGCGATTTTGCGAAAAAAAATTATGGACGCAAATGGGCGTGGCCTATGCCAGAAGATGCAGCAGACTCCAGTGAATAAGTGGGTACAAGTTTTTGACTGTGGGAGGTTCGGTGTGGGAGTTATAGCCCCAAACGCGTATTCCTTGGTATAGCGCCACCTAGTGGCCGGCATGTCTGGATTTGGTCGTCTGCCGTCATCTCACGTACCTGGATCTAGTCATGCAATTGGCTTGTGTGCACCATTTACGGTTTGGGCTGTGGTCCCACTTCTACGGGGGAATAATAACAAACACTACAAAAACACAATAGGGATCCAACCTGTTGGCTTGGACAAAAACAATAGGGATCCAACCTGTTGGCTTGGACCCCTAACAAGAAGTGTGCATTTCGCCGGCACAACGCGACAAGAAATGTGTGTTTCGCCGGCACAACACGAAGCAAGTATTCAAAACGCTACCGTGAACAACATGTGGATATAAAGGTTTTGACTGTGGGAGCTTCGGTGTGGGAGTTATAGCCTAAAATGCGTTTTCAGAACATTGGCCAAATAGGAGATAGACAATGTCGTCGTTTTTTGGCGCCGCCCTGTGGCGACATTTTCCAAAGACAATTTTCCTTTGCCAAATAACTCCCGCCCACATTAATAATTCTTGGCCATATTTTCTATATAGACTCGGGTTTGCCCCTTGATGGTTCCCTTATAGTTTGAAGAACATTCCTCTGGCCAATTAGAAGATATACAATTTCCTCGTTTATTGCGCCCCCTAATGGCGAAAAATACCGTTTTTTTTATTGAACGCCATTAAGGTTAGCACCAACATGTGTGTAGAATTTGGACTCGATCCGATGTCTAATTTTGTATTTCTTTGGATTTTTGATATTCCACGTCTAATTTAGCTAATAAACCAATATTCCAAACGCTACCGTTTCGTCGTCAAAGGTCGCATCAAAAAAGTGTTTCATGCATTCTTTGCGCGTGCGTCTGAAGATGTCGTGTGCAAAGTTTGGTGTCGATAGGTCAAGAAATGTGGGAGGAGTATGGAAAAAGCAGTTTTGCGGTTTTCGCGATTTTGCGAAAAAAAATTATTGACGCAAATGGGCGTGGCCTATGCCAAAAGATGCAGCAGACTCCAGTGAATCTGTGCGTACAAGTTTTTGAATGTGGGAGATTCGGTGTGGGAGTTATAGCCCCAAACGCGTCTGTCCTTGGTATAGCGCCACCTAGTGGCCGGCGCGTCTGGATTTGGTTATCTGAGTAGCGGTGCCGGACCTGGATCTAGTCATGCAATTGGCGCGTGTGCACCATTTACGGTTTGGGCTGTAGTCCCACAAGTACGGGGGGAAGAATAATAATAATAGGAAAAATCCTTACAAAAACAATAGGGATCCAACCTGTTGGCTTGGACCCCTAATAATCCTTACAAAAACAATAGGGATCCAACCTGTTGGCTTGGACCCCTAACTAGAACTGCAAGCAGTTATGCAGGGGTCCAAGAAATGTGCATTTCGCCGGCACAACGCGAAGCATGTGTTCAAAACCAATTGGCGTGGCCTATGCCAAAATATGCCACTGACTCCAGTGAATCTGTGCATATAACGTTTTTGACTGTGGGAGCTTCGGTGTGGGAGTTATAGCCCAAAACGCGTTTTCAGAACATTCCATTGGCCAGTTAGGAGATATATTATTTCGTTGTTTATTTGCGCCTCCTTGTGGCGAGATTTTCCAAAGACAATTTTCCTTTGCCAAATAACTCCCGCCCACATTAATAATTCTTGGCCATATTTTTTATATAGACTCGGGTTTGCCCCTTGATGGTTTCCTTATAGTTTGAAGAACATTCCTTGGGCCAATTAGAACATATACAATTTCCTCGTTTATTGCGCCCCCTAATGGCGAAAAATACCGTTTTTTTTATTGAACGCCATTAAGGTTAGCACCAACATGTGTGTAGAATTTGGACTCGATCCGATGTCTAATTTTGTATTTCTTTGGATTTTTGATATTCCACGTCTAATTTAGCTAATAAACCAATATTCCAAACGCTACCGTTTCGTCGTCGAAGGTCGCATCAAAAAAGTGTTTCATGCATTCTTTGCGCGTGCGTCTGAAGATGTCGTGTGCAAAGTTTGGTGTCGATAGGTCAAGAAATGTGGGAGGAGTATGGAAAAAGCAGTTTTGCGGTTTTCGCGATTTTGCGAAAAAAAATTATTGACGCAAATGGGCGTGGCCTATGCCAAAAGATGCAGCAGACTCCAGTGAATCTGTGCGTACAAGTTTTTGAATGTGGGAGATTCGGTGTGGGAGTTATAGCCCCAAACGCGTCTGTCCTTGGTATAGCGCCACCTAGTGGCCGGCGCGTCTGGATTTGGTTATCTGAGTAGCGGTGCCGGACCTGGATCTAGTCATGCAATTGGCGCGTGTGCACCATTTACGGTTTGGGCTGTAGTCCCACAAGTACGGGGGGAAGAATAATAATAATAGGAAAAATCCTTACAAAAACAATAGGGATCCAACCTGTTGGCTTGGACCCCTAATAATCCTTACAAAAACAATAGGGATCCAACCTGTTGGCTTGGACCCCTAACTAGAACTGCAAGCAGTTATGCAGGGGTCCAAGAAATGTGCATTTCGCCGGCACAACGCGAAGCATGTGTTCAAAACCAATTGGCGTGGCCTATGCCAAAATATGCCACTGACTCCAGTGAATCTGTGCATATAACGTTTTTGACTGTGGGAGCTTCGGTGTGGGAGTTATAGCCCAAAACGCGTTTTCAGAACATTCCATTGGCCAGTTAGGAGATATATTATTTCGTCGTTTATTTGCGCCTCCTTGTGGCGAGATTTTCCAAAGACAATTTTCCTTTGCCAAATAACTCCCGCCCACATTAATAATTCTTGGCCATATTTTTTATATAGACTCGGGTTTGCCCCTTGATGGTTTCCTTATAGTTTGAAGAACATTCCTTGGGCCAATTAGAACATATACAATTTCCTCGTTTATTGCGCCCCCTAATGGCGAAAAATACCGTTTTTTTTATTGAACGCCATTAAGGTTAGCACCAACATGTGTGTAGAATTTGGACTCGATCCGATGTCTAATTTTGTATTTCTTTGGATTTTTGATATTCCACGTCTAATTTAGCTAATAAACCAATATTCCAAACGCTACCGTTTCGTCGTCAAAGGTCGCATCAAAAAAGTGTTTCATGCATTCTTTGCGCGTGCGTCTGAAGATGTCGTGTGCAAAGTTTGGTGTCGATAGGTCAAGAAATGTGGGAGGAGTATGGAAAAAGCAGTTTTGCGGTTTTCGCGATTTTGCGAAAAAAAATTATTGACGCAAATGGGCGTGGCCTATGCCAAAAGATGCAGCAGACTCCAGTGAATCTGTGCGTACAAGTTTTTGAATGTGGGAGATTCGGTGTGGGAGTTATAGCCCCAAACGCGTCTGTCCTTGGTATAGCGCCACCTAGTGGCCGGCGCGTCTGGATTTGGTTATCTGAGTAGCGGTGCCGGACCTGGATCTAGTCATGCAATTGGCGCGTGTGCACCATTTACGGTTTGGGCTGTAGTCCCACAAGTACGGGGGGAAGAATAATAATAATAGGAAAAATCCTTACAAAAACAATAGGGATCCAACCTGTTGGCTTGGACCCCTAATAATCCTTACAAAAACAATAGGGATCCAACCTGTTGGCTTGGACCCCTAACTAGAACTGCAAGCAGTTATGCAGGGGTCCAAGAAATGTGCATTTCGCCGGCACAATGCGAAGCATGTGTTCAAAACCAATTGGCGTGGCCTATGCCAAAATATGCCACTGACTCCAGTGAATCTGTGCATATAACGTTTTTGACTGTGGGAGCTTCGGTGTGGGAGTTATAGCCCAAAACGCGTTTTCAGAACATTCCATTGGCCAGTTAGGAGATATATTATTTCGTCGTTTATTTGCGCCTCCTTGTGGCGAGATTTTCCAAAGACAATTTTCCTTTGCCAAATAACTCCCGCCCACATTAATAATTCTTGGCCATATTTTTTATATAGACTCGGGTTTGCCCCTTGATGGTTTCCTTATAGTTTGAAGAACATTCCTTGGGCCAATTAGAACATATACAATTTCCTCGTTTATTGCGCCCCCTAATGGCGAAAAATACCGTTTTTTTTATTGAACGCCATTAAGGTTAGCACCAACATGTGTGTAGAATTTGGACTCGATCCGATGTCTAATTTTGTATTTCTTTGGATTTTTGATATTCCACGTCTAATTTAGCTAATAAACCAATATTCCAAACGCTACCGTTTCGTCGTCAAAGGTCGCATCAAAAAAGTGTTTCATGCATTCTTTGCGCGTGCGTCTGAAGATGTCGTGTGCAAAGTTTGGTGTCGATAGGTCAAGAAATGTGGGAGGAGTATGGAAAAAGCAGTTTTGCGGTTTTCGCGATTTTGCGAAAAAAAATTATTGACGCAAATGGGCGTGGCCTATGCCAAAAGATGCAGCAGACTCCAGTGAATCTGTGCGTACAAGTTTTTGAATGTGGGAGATTCGGTGTGGGAGTTATAGCCCCAAACGCGTCTGTCCTTGGTATAGCGCCACCTAGTGGCCGGCGCGTCTGGATTTGGTTATCTGAGTAGCGGTGCCGGACCTGGATCTAGTCATGCAATTGGCGCGTGTGCACCATTTACGGTTTGGGCTGTAGTCCCACAAGTACGGGGGGAAGAATAATAATAATAGGAAAAATCCTTACAAAAACAATAGGGATCCAACCTGTTGGCTTGGACCCCTAATAATCCTTACAAAAACAATAGGGATCCAACCTGTTGGCTTGGACCCCTAACTAGAACTGCAAGCAGTTATGCAGGGGTCCAAGAAATGTGCATTTCGCCGGCACAACGCGAAGCATGTGTTCAAAACCAATTGGCGTGGCCTATGCCAAAATATGCCACTGACTCCAGTGAATCTGTGCATATAACGTTTTTGACTGTGGGAGCTTCGGTGTGGGAGTTATAGCCCAAAACGCGTTTTCAGAACATTCCATTGGCCAGTTAGGAGATATATTATTTCGTCGTTTATTTGCGCCTCCTTGTGGCGAGATTTTCCAAAGACAATTTTCCTTTGCCAAATAACTCCCGCCCACATTAATAATTCTTGGCCATATTTTTTATATAGACTCGGGTTTGCCCCTTGATGGTTTCCTTATAGTTTGAAGAACATTCCTTGGGCCAATTAGAACATATACAATTTCCTCGTTTATTGCGCCCCCTAATGGCGAAAAATACCGTTTTTTTTATTGAACGCCATTAAGGTTAGCACCAACATGTGTGTAGAATTTGGACTCGATCCGATGTCTAATTTTGTATTTCTTTGGATTTTTGATATTCCACGTCTAATTTAGCTAATAAACCAATATTCCAAACGCTACCGTTTCGTCGTCAAAGGTCGCATCAAAAAAGTGTTTCATGCATTCTTTGCGCGTGCGTCTGAAGATGTCGTGTGCAAAGTTTGGTGTCGATAGGTCAAGAAATGTGGGAGGAGTATGGAAAAAGCAGTTTTGCGGTTTTCGCGATTTTGCGAAAAAAAATTATTGACGCAAATGGGCGTGGCCTATGCCAAAAGATGCAGCAGACTCCAGTGAATCTGTGCGTACAAGTTTTTGAATGTGGGAGATTCGGTGTGGGAGTTATAGCCCCAAACGCGTCTGTCCTTGGTATAGCGCCACCTAGTGGCCGGCGCGTCTGGATTTGGTTATCTGAGTAGCGGTGCCGGACCTGGATCTAGTCATGCAATTGGCGCGTGTGCACCATTTACGGTTTGGGCTGTAGTCCCACAAGTACGGGGGGAAGAATAATAACTAGAACTGCAAGCAGTTATGCAGGGGTCCAAGAAGTGTGCATTTCCCCGGCACAACGCGACAAGAAATGTGCATTTCGCCGGCACAACGCGAAGCATGTGTTCAAAACGCTACCCTGAACCTGTGGATAAAAAGGATTTGACTGTGGTAGGAGTAGCGAGAAGTCAGTGTGGCGTTTTTGCGGCGAAATTTTGTAGAAGATATACAATTTCCTCTTTTATTGCGCCCCCTAATGGCAAAACTTTCCGAAATCTTTTTCGAACGTCACTAAGGGTAACACCGACATGTGTGTAAAATTTGGACTTGATCCGATGTCTAATTTTGGTATTTTTCTGGATTTTTGATTTTCAACATAAAACGTAGCTAATAAACAAATATTAAAAATGCTACCGTTTCGTAATCGAAGGTCGGATCAAAAAGTGTTTGAGTATTTCTTTTCGTGTGCGTCTGAAGATGTCGTGTGCAAAGTTTGGTGTTGATTGGTCGAGAAATGTGGGAGGAGTAGGGAAAAAACAGTTTTGCGGTTTTCGCGATTTTGCGAAAAAAAATTCTGGACGCAAATGGGCGTGGCCTATGCCAAAAGATGCAGCAGACTCCAGTGAATATGTGCGTACAAGTTTTTGACTCTGGGAGGTTCGGTGTGGGAGTTATAGCCCCAAACGCGTATTCCTTGGTATAGCGCCACCTAGTGGCCGGCGTGTCTGGATTTTGTCGTCTGCGTAGTGTTCACGGACCTGGATCTAGTGATGCAATTGGCGCGCGTGCACCATTTACTGTTTGGGCTGTGGTACCACTTCTAGATGGGAAGTATAATAATAATAATCCTTACAAAAACAATAGGGATCCAACCTGTTGGCTTGGACCCCTAATAATAGGAAAAATCCTTACAAAAACAATAGGGATCCAACCTGTTGGCTTGGACCCCTAATAATCCTTACAAAAACAATCGGGATCCAACCTGTTGGCTTGGACCCCTAACTAGAACTGCAAGCAGTTATGCAGGGGTCCAAGAAATGTGCATTTCGCCGGCACAACGCGAAGCATGTGTTCAAAACCAATTGGCGTGGCCTATGCCAAAATATGCCACTGACTCCAGTGAATCTGTGCATATAACGTTTTTGACTGTGGGAGCTTCGGTGTGGGAGTTATAGCCCAAAACGCGTTTTCAGAACATTCCATTGGCCAGTTAGGAGATATATTATTTCGTCGTTTATTTGCGCCTCCTTGTGGCGAGATTTTCCAAAGACAATTTTCCTTTGCCAAATAACTCCCGCCCACATTAATAATTCTTGGCCATATTTTTTATATAGACTCGGGTTTGCCCCTTGATGGTTTCCTTATAGTTTGAAGAACATTCCTTGGGCCAATTAGAACATATACAATTTCCTCGTTTATTGCGCCCCCTAATGGCGAAAAATTCCGGAATTTTTATCGAACGACAGTTAGGTTAGCACCAAAATGTGTGTAAAATTTGGACTTGTTCCGATGTCTAATTTTGGATTTCTTTGGATTTTTGATTTTCCACGTCTAATTTAGCTCATAAACCAATATTCAAAACGCTACCGTTTCGTCGTCAAAGGTCGCATCAAAAAAGTGTTTCATGCATTCTTTGCGCGTGCGTCTGAAGATGTCGTGTGCAAAGTTTGGTGTCGATAGGTCAAGAAATGTGGGAGGAGTATGGAAAAAGCAGTTTTGCGGTTTTCGCGATTTTGCGAAAAAAAATTATTGACGCAAATGGGCGTGGCCTATGCCAAAAGATGCAGCAGACTCCAGTGAATCTGTGCGTACAAGTTTTTGAATGTGGGAGATTCGGTGTGGGAGTTATAGCCCCAAACGCGTCTGTCCTTGGTATAGCGCCACCTAGTGGCCGGCATACCTGGATTTTGTCGTCTGCATAGTCTTCAGGGACCTGGATCTATTCATGCAATTGGCGTGTCGGCACCATTTACGGTTTGGGCTGTGGGCACACTTTCTTGGTAGGAAGTATAATAATAATAAGAAAAATCCTTACAAAAACAATAGGGATCCAACCTGTTGGCTTGGACCCCTAATAATAATCCCTACAAAAAAAATAGGGATCCAACCTAACCCTTGAACTGATGTCATTCAGGTTGTGTGTATGATACATGCCAAATAAACATATCTACAGAAACTGGAGCTTGTCAGCTTTCAAATGAAGTATCATACATCCATCTAGGACTTAGGGTTACTGTGTTATAAGCTTTTCCATTTGGGTATGTGTATAGGCGAAAAAAACCAAAATACTGCCGGGCCTTAACAGGCTAGGGTAGGAGTTAGCTATATTTATAATGTACATGTGATGTACTCAGCAGGTTATGTTGCCCACCGCGGTGAAGTTAGTTTTAGGTTGGATATTCGACGGATATTCAGTCCAGTTCCAGCCGCGACTTCAGAGATTTGCCCGACAATAGCAGCAGGAGAACGGTTAGCGCACCTCGCAGAGCCTCGCGGTGAATCGCTGGAAACTGATTTAGGGACCGTCAATAAATTACTTCACGTAAATATATCAATACAAAATACTTAAAAGTATTTTCAATAGCTTCCATGCCATGTGACCCAGTGACTCCAAACCAGTATCCAATTGTAGAACTAAACTCTAAGAAGAGGACACACCACTTTTTATGGTATTTTAGTGCTTTCTCTATTTTATATGAATATTAATATGCAGGAATGATCATATTTCTTTCAATAGCTTCCATGCCATGTGACCCAGTGACTCCAAACCAGTATCCAATTGTAGAACTAAACCCTTAGAATAAGACACACCACTTGTTATAGTATTTTATTCCTTCCTCTATTTTATATGAATATTAATATGCAGGAATGATCATATTTCTTTCAATAGCTTCCATGCCATGTGACCCAGTGACTCCAAACCAGTATCCAATTGTAGAACTAAACCCTTAGAATAAGACACACCACTTGTTATAGTATTTTATTGCTTCCTCTATTTTATATGAATATTAATATGCAGGAATGATCATATTTCTTTCAATAGCTTCCATGCCACGTGACCCAGTGACTCCAAACCAGTATCCAATTGTAGAACTAAACCCTAAGAATAAGACACACCACTTGTTATAGTATTTTATTCCTTCCTCTATTTTATATGAATATTAATATGCAGGAATGATCATATTTCTTTCAATAGCTTCCATGCCATGTGACCCAGTGACTCCAAACCAGTATCCAATTGTAGAACTAAACCCTTAGAATGAGACACACCACTTGTTATAGTATTTTATTGCTTCCTCTATTTTATATGAATATTAATATGCAGGAATGATCATATTTCTTTCAATAGCTTCCATGCCACGTGACCCAGTGACTCCAAACCAGTATCCAATTGTAGAACTAAACCCTAAGAATAAGACACACCACTTGTTATAGTATTTTATTGCTTCCTCTATTTTATATGAATATTAATATGCAGGAATGATCATATTTCTTTCAATAGCTTCCATGCCACGTGACCCAGTGACTCCAAACCAGTATCCAATTGTAGAACTAAACCCTAAGAATAAGACACACCACTTGTTATAGTATTTTATTGCTTCCTCTATTTTATATGAATATTAATATGCAGGAATGATCATATTTCTTTCAATAGCTTCCATGCCACGTGTCTTAAGGATCAGCACAATCAAATAAATCAAATCAAACAAACAAAGTAAAATATAATAAGTAAAGACTAGGCTACATTCAGCCAAACCAAAGTCCTTTGGTAATGCTAATGGTCGGTAATGGTTTGGTAATGGTCGACACCATACCTCACGTAACTGAGGGACTAGGACAGCTCATCATAGTTTCTGTCCCTCTCGCCTCCCCTATCCAACTAACACACATCGCTTATCTGTTAAGGTACGGCCACACTGCACGCGCGTTGGCGTTGAAAATCAGCATTTTTGCATGGGGAACCATTGGTGCAGGCGCGTAGACGTGTTACACACGTTAAAGCGGTGCGTTAGTGGCGTTAGACGCTGCTTGACACAGCGGTGCGACGTTGTACTTGTAAAACAGTGAATAAACAAACACCGTGCAGCAATCACTTATTTCCTAAAAATGATTATGCTTTATGCAGCGGCAATACGCCTTTAGCTTTGATATTTCAGCGCAACTGCGTAATTGAAAGACTAGGGAAATGTTTGGTGCGGCCACAATACGGACGCGTGAGGACGCGCCAATAGCGGCGGCGTCAGAGTCTACATCACAATTCTACATTGGAACTGCTGCTTCACAACAACTCACCCAGTCTGTAATGGGAGGTCCAGATCCCGGAGGCTTCACGGCTGCACACATTGCGCAACAAGTGTGCTCATCAAAGACTGAAACAAAATAGTAGAATTTTTTTTTATTTATTCATTTACATAGTATATTGTAATTATACTATATGTGTGCTTTACAGTATATGTACCTGATGCCTTTAGGATTTCGAGAGCCAGATCTCTCCTCTCCTTTTTCATGGCCTTTTTGGATGTCTCAAATTTAACATCTGGGATCTGAGGAAATGCCTCCATCACTGCTTTTGCCATCTAAACAAAAAACACTTCTGTGGGTGTTTCTCCATTGGATATTAAATACACAGATACTGACATCAAACATGGGAAACATTTTACTGAAGAATTTGACTAGAATGTGACTAGAATGCCTCCCAAAACATTTAACCGATTTGTAACTTGTCAACTGTGGCAACCCGGCCGTTGCCAATTAAGAAGATGAGGAGCACCTGAGGAACCGGTGGAGAAGCAGCTTAAATAGCCTGCTGCTCCACTCATTCGGGGCTCTCTCAGCCATGTGGCTCGTGCTGAGAGGGAGCGACGGTCGCGGGAGAAGCCGGGAGCGGGAGCCATGCTGACCTCACGACGGACCGGACCCGGAGATCCCTCACCCTTTTTACCCCATAAGTGGAAGAACTTTCGTTGTCTTTTGTTTTACTTTTTTTAAGTGGTTATACGCAATAAAAACCATTGACCTACACCCTATTTGGTCTGTCTCCTTCGGAAACCTCAGCCGCCGACGATCGGGGTTGCCACACAACACATTGCATTTTACGTTTGCCTAATGTTATGAAATGTAATAATCTTTCACACACATTTCGTACATGACATAATGAACACAAAATCTCTTTAGCTTACCTTGACAACAATGACACCGCAGCTACTTCCATCCTGTTGAACTGGGTGGCTCATAACTCCCCCTTTCCACCTAATATCCAACCAGTCTTCTTTGCCATGGCGTGTCCTCCGCATCCTTAAGTATTCCCTGAATAACGTTAATTTTAATACACTTTAAATAGGGATTTTGTTACAGTTGGTAACTTAAGTGAATAAACAAAGTTTGATGGACTGGTGCAGATCAGCCATAAATGTTACTCACTGAATACTTACCTCTACACAATTCTCATTTACAGCAGTTGTCAGTGTTGTATGTGAATATTAATGTAAATAACTGTTATTCACTTTAAACATTTAGATATATTTGTATTAGAATTTTCAAAACTAGCTGAAATGTTGATTTACTGTATTCTTTTAGCAGCATGTTCAGAGTCCTCAAGCTCTGATGACAATCGTGCTGGATCCATCAGAAATACTGTGCTGGTTTCTGCATTAATGTACTGTGACAGAACAAAGAGGAACATAACTATTAATATTACACTAATAGTTCAGTGGTGTGCATTAAAAGACTAATAATACAGAATACAAAAGTATCAAATAAAAAAACCAACAATAAAATAATTACAAACCAGTAAGTTCCAGTGGTTGCCGTTGACTAGCACAAATGACAGAACAGCTTCATAGTTGTCAAAGTTTACCTACAAGACCAAAAGGATGAAAACAAACACATAGAGAGGCTAAAATAATCAATAATCTCAGGTAATGTACTTGATTTGAATTTTGACTTGTTGATTCTCAGACAATTTTTTATTCCATGTAGCTAATATGACCGTGAACCCACCCCCACATCATCACCATGCACAAGCAGACCTACAATCACCAAACACATTACCTTTGGTAAACTGTGACGAGGTAGTTCAGTTCTGTCACTGAACAAAATCCCACCTGCTGAGTAGTGATTCATAATGTAGACGGTGTCCACCACATTGAATGTGTGGGCAGCAACATGAAACAGGCCCTCAATAACCTGGCAAAAACAACAAGATAAAATAAATAAATGATAATTATCCAATTAATAAACTTTCTAAAATTGGCTGTACTTTCCAGCATTTTAAGAGTATCAAAGTATCTGAACACTCTTGATATAAGTCTTAAAATGCTAGATAAAGTAAATGTCACAGTGCCGAGTGAAACTGATACTTAAAATCACACAGTCACGTACCTCCCCTGTCAACCACTGGTATGGTCGAAGTGAGCATAGCTCACTATGGTGGATAAGGATGCTGCGCCCCTTAATCTGTGAAGGGAGTAGTGCAACAACCATTTCTGTGTCCCTCTTTTTCCACAGTAATGTTAACTGCAAGAAAGAACTACAAGGAAATGCCAATTTAATATTGACACTAGAAATGAAAAGGTCTTGGAAAACAAAGCCTTATCTTTGGAAAACGGCACAATTCTAGCATATACATAATATATATATTAGCATATAATATTTTTCCTTTTAGTGCTACCATGACAAAGTTTCCACTAGGCAATATAACATTTGAACCGGCAGCCCTTTAAGCGGATACACAACTTAGGTGGTTTCAGATGTAGTTTAAAAATCAAGCTTGTGCTGCTACAAAACAGTTTTGTCTTTTATACCCAACTTTGTAAGGTTGGAGGGAGAATTGTCTTGTTTTGTCACAGTATGTATACATACATACTACAATACACTACATGTTGTGTATTGTGCAGATTAAACAATTACTCAACTTATGTATGTGCTCTCTATTTGATTGTATTGCCGTTATTTCTCTTTCCTACTTTGGGACCACAATAAGAATAAGAATGGCATTTTGTGTTTATCTTTTCAAGTTTTGCCTTTCATAGCAGAGCTGCAATGTCAAATTGTTCTGTTCAAATAAATTTAGATCAAATAAAATGTTTGCCTTTATTTGAATCTGATACTGCCACGAAATATATACTATATCTATGTATCTAAAGAACCATTTAAACACATATTAAGTGTTAAACAATATTTACCTGTGCATCTTTAACTTGTTGATCCTGAGCCTCTTTTCTTTTCTTCACTTCTTTGGCATGTAGGCTCCTGGGGTTTGGTAGTTTTTCTGGTGGATTGAAGTACTTGGACTTGGACTTGGACTGACCTGTAGAGCTGTCCCGCTTCTTCCACTGTTCTTCATGGTCATCATCTGGCCTGCGAGAACTTGTGACTGTTTTATCCAGAATCTGAATTGGCAGATTATGTTGCTCAACGTGCTCTACATATCTTCCCTGCATTGAGGCAAACATTTTGGATATGAACTCTGCAGGTCTCAGGTACTTTTTTTTTAACAAGATAGAGTGTTTGACCAAACCAAACCAGAGTTCAACATGGCAGTTGGTATCCCTGGTTTTTTCTCTTCCATTTGTTTCGATGGTTGTGCATTTTCCATGCCGTGACAGATCCCCAAGCAACAAACCACCCCACAATGGGAAAATTCCCATATAGTTTTTAAACAGCACATTGATGACACCAGGACAGAGGTAATGGTTGTTTATGCCAATGCCAACAGGATCTTCTGTTAGGATGTCACACTGTGCTTGGTCACGACTGGCTTGAAAAGCATGCGTAAAAGGTGACTTTCCAACAGCACTGTTAGCAGATTTCTCAGTGTTGCTTTCCTCCTCTCCCATCACATGTCCACTTTCTTCCAGCTTTATGTCCTGGATTTTCAAAACACACTTGTCGAGGTATGTTTTGCTCTGTTTCACCAAATGAGTGTACTCCTCTGCATCAAAAAGCACACACATATGATAAAAAACCTCATGGGCCACCTGCATACTTGTGCAGTTCAGGAGGTAAGCAAAACTGAATGTTGCATATTCTTGTATGCCTCTGTCTCCTGTTTTCCTGCCAAATGCTTGTGACACAGCCTTCATGATATGTGCAGAGCACAGATGCAGCACAGTGAACTTGGGAATCTGTTCACTTTGTCCAGACACTATTCCAAATGCTCTGATGAGGTACATTGAAATATTCTCCTTGTTGAAGGACAGAAGCACGCTGTTAATTAGAGCCCAACTATAATCAGTCTCAACCTGTGTTATTCGTCTTTTTGTTGTATGTGACAACTTCCTCTGGAATTCCATTAGCCAATAGGAAATGGATGGAATGGAATGGCTGTTGGTTATGAGTTCTGTGACGGGCAAAGGAGGCTTATCCTTGCCCATGCCTGGCAAAACTAGAGCATAATACAGTACCCTTTTGTTTTGGTCAGGAATTTTCTGCACCACACCACCTGTAGCATCAAGGTAGAGGGCGGTTGGTGTTTGTTTTAAATGTTGAGCTAAAATATTGATTCCAGTATCAGTTTGTAAATGTACAGCAAAAGGATCAATTTGCAGGCGCTGAAGATAGCCTTTTGAGGATGCATGACTGCTGCTCTCTTCAATGACCTTTTGTGTAAGCATGAGTTCAAGCATTACATCATCATGGAGCCTTGCACTCTTTTTAACCTCAGATGAAATTGTCTTTAAGACATCCTTGGTGAGGCTTCTGGTGAAATTACCAGCCATGATCTCTTCCACAGGTGTGTTTTTTAACATGCTGTAATAATAATTGCTGACACCATTGATTACAGCTTTAGCAATCTTTCCTCTTCGTAGGTATTTGGCTGGCCTAAATTTTCTTTGGTTGTTACGGTGTCTGACTTCACCAAAGCGCAAAACTTTAAAACATATTCTTTTATCCGTTGATTTTGGGCTGCTTTTTTTTGAAAAACTGTAGACAGCCTTGCATCATTCAAATGTACAGCGTGCTGAGGCACGGAAAAATGGGGATTTTATTTTACGGCTGTAACTTGTCTTCACATGCTGATACTTGAAAGCAAGTGTACAAGATGGATTTTCTTTTAAAAATTCATCATACAGTACATCAGTCCATGGAGGACGTAGACGTTTCTGCCCATGTTTTGGTTTTAATTTGTTCCATTGTTTTCTAGTGATTGTAATTCTGAACATTTTTGGCCCTGCTTTGCACCTTCTGTAGCCTGTTTGTTGATCTGATTTAGTGCATTTTGATTCTTTTCCTTTCCTTTTCCTTTTTTGCTTAGTCTGGTCCACAGTCTCCTGACATTCCTCTCTGCTCTCTTTTACACTGTCGCTGTCAGTCTGAATATATATTTCTTCATCTGCATTGTCCCTGTCTTCTTCACTTGATGGTGTCTGCTCTTCTTCACCTTTCTTGCTCAAACTTTCTCCATCCTGCTCAGTAGCCTGAAATCCTTCTCTCTTATTTGTTTGGGTCTGTGTATTGTTTATTTCGGGACCTTCTCTGTTCTCAACAGTCTCTAGATCAGACAATATATACATGTCTCTACCATCTGTACTGTCCCTGTCTTCTTCACTTGATGGTGTCTGCTCTTCTTCACCTTTCTTGCTCAAACTTTCTCCATCCTGCTCAGCACCCTGAAGTCCTTCTCTCTTCCTTTTCTTGGTCTGTGCATTGTTATTTTCAGGACCTTCTCTGTCCTCAACAGTCTCTGTATCAGACAGTCTACTCATGTCTCTACCATCTGTACTGTCCCTGTCTTCTTCAATTGTTGGTGTCTGCTCTTCCCCTTCATCTTCCTTATTGTCCCTTTCTCCATCCTGCTCAGTACCCTTTCGTCTTGTTCTCTGCCTTTTCTTTTCTAAAAATTAGGACATTGTTGGAGATATTATAATGGAGATATGGCTAACAAGATACTTACAACACCATTTAATTTGTAAATTGAGTCAAAGTATAAATGACAATATGACAATAGATAATAATAACAAGAATAAGAATAATTAATTGTATTTTTAGGGCGCCTTTCATGACACCAAAGGTCACCTTACAATGCATAGATAAAAACAGTAAACAGTAGCAGTAAAAAATAGGGGTGCAACGGATCACAAAACTCCCGGTTCGGATTGTGTCACGGTTTTTGAGTCACGGGTCGGATCATTTTCGGATCAACAACAACAATAAAGATAACAAGACAAATGTGACTTTAAATAAAATCTTCAAATGTGTAAAAACAAAATAAAGTGAAAAATTAGGTAATAATTCAATTCAAAAGGATAGTCAATATTTAAAAAATTGCAATCCGAGGCATTATTCCTTCTTCTTTTTAACATGGATACTAAATAATCCCTAACCATGATTTTACAATTCAGGATGTCTGCATTGCCTTGGGAGAGTGTTGACTCTAAACGCTCCCCACATCTTCTTTTTTTTCATCAAGTATGGTAGCGAAATACAGTTCCTGTCGTGTTTTACTTGGCATTTTGTAAATCCATTGATTTCGGTTGGAAGACTCATTGCTCATAGCAAAGGAAGGTTGGTTGTAGTCTTTTCGCTCGGTTCTAGCCCTACTGTTGATACGGAGAAACGAGCGAAAAAACTACAACCAAACATAAACATATCCGCTTCCGGTTCCGGTTTCCGTTTAAATGGGATTTACGGAACGCCAAATAAAACACAACAGAAACTGTATTTCGCTACGATACTTCATGATGTTGTTAATACCGGAATTGTCCTTTAAACATGCGCTGATCATGTGAACGAACAACTGTTTTTTTTTATCAGCCGATCCGCGGATCACTTGCGTCCCGAACCTTGAGGGTTGATCACGGGAAACCCGTGAACCGTTGCACCACTAGTAAAAAAGTATCACATCAATAAAGACAGGAAAACAAGAGACATGAGAATGAAGGATAGGAGGAAAGTGCACGGAACAATGATCATGCACCCTAGAGCATGCGTCATGGCAAACACGATTCTAACCAGGCACGGCGTTATGGGTGGGCCCGACGGACCAGGGACCAACCACTGTTTAACGGGCCCACCCGAAACTTTTCTTGAAAAAATAAATAAAAATCTTCTGAAATGCTTCATTTTTTCAATTCAGCAACCTTTGTTGATATCGATGCTTGATCCGATTTGCGCAAAAGGGGAATTATCTTCGTGGATAACCGTGATTGGCGTTATTATCTCGTAGTATAGGCTACAATTGAATGCATCTTCTTTGTAGGCCTATTATAAGCCAAGCTCAGTCTGTTGCTAATGATATCGAAATATTGTTGAAAACTTAAAACAATTAAAAAGAAATCTGAAATATTCTGCCTCATGTTATACGAGCATAAACAAACTATGTGGGAAATATTCGATTCCTGACCACTTTTACAGTCTATAGGCCTTAGGTCTACAGACCTAATGGCCTAAAGCCATTACGCACAGCCAGGTGCGTAATGGAGATTCCAAAGCGCCCTTTGGTCAAAACCGATTTTTACACGGCCGGACCCTACTGGCGGTTTCTTTTTTATGTAAATGCGATAAGACGCTCCCCGGTACAAGAGGGGGTGCGGGGGGGGGGCTTGGTTTTTAATTTAAGGACCACACACAATTGGTCTGGCCCATCCACAACTCGAATCCTGGCGCCGTGCCTGATTCTAACTCCATACTCAACAAAGTAAATTAAGAACAGTAGGGTTACCTGCATGAAGCACAGCTGTGCGGACTCCTCTTCTGTCTTCATCCCAGATGACCCTTAACCACTTTAAACATTTGTGGTAATTGCCTTTTGTGGTGTTTGCCAAGGCAAGTGAAATTGAGGACCACTGCTCAGATGTAACATTTACTTTAAATCTGTGATCAATAAAGGACCTGAGAACAACATCCGTACCACCAGCTTTTTGCCAAAGGTCTGTAGCTCTTTTTCTCTAGCCTTCTTTGAAGCGCACCATTTTCAGCAAGTCTGACTGCCTGCTTCTTACGAAGTTCTCTGTGATTTTCCAAGTTCGGGTTCATTATCGCCACCTAATGATGGTAATAATTATTACATATCTTGCTTCCTCCAGCAATGGTGAAACACATATAGCCTTATACATATGCTATTATACATATATAGATATTAGTGCTGTCAGTTAAACGCGTCATTAACGGCGTTAACGCAAACCAATTTTAACGGCGTTAATTTTTTTAGAGCGTGATAAACGCCATTTATTTATTTAAAAAAAAGAAGAAAAAAAAGAAGCAGTATCCTGACTGCTACGTTCAAGGGATTATGTTTGTATGTTCATCGTTAAATTGCACTAAAGGCTTTTTTTTTATCGTCCTGTTTTGATCAATATATGCCAATGTTGTTATCAATAAAAAAACATTTGCAGAAGGCAAGCCGATGCACTTCTCCATGTTGATAAGAGCATTAAAATGAGAAAAATGAATGGGACAAAGAAATCAAGGGATATTTAGCATAGAAAAAAATAATCGTGAGTTAACTAGGACATTAATGTGATTAATCGCGATTCAATATTTTAATTCCTTGACAGCAATATATATATATATATATATATATATATATATATATATATATATATATATATATATATATAGTATAAATAATAGACACACACAAAATAATAGATGGACACAAATTGCTGCTTGAAAATATGTGAACCTCTTGAGCGTTATTTTAATTATTATTATAATTCTATATTGAATCAGAATCAGTTTACTTTTACAATTGGATACTGGTTTGGAGTCACTGGGTCACATGGCATGGAAGCTATTGAAAGAAATATGATCATTCCTGCATATTAATATTCATATAAAATAGAGAAAGCACTAAAATACAATACAAAGTGGTGTGTCTTATTCTTAGGGTTTAGTTCTACAATTGGATACTGGTTTGGAGTCACTGGGTCACATGGCATGGAAGCTATTGAAAGAAATATGATAATTCCTGCATATTAATATTCATATAAAATAGAGAAAGCACTAAAATACAATACAAAGTGGTGTGTCTTATTCTTAGGGTTTAGTTCTACAATTGGATACTGGTTTGGAGTCACTGGGTCACATGGCATGGAAGCTATTGAAAGAAATATGATAATTCCTGCATATTAATATTCATATAAAATAGAGAAAGCACTAAAATACAATACAAAGTGGTGTGTCTTATTCTTAGGGTTTAGTTCTACAATTGGATACTGGTTTGCAGACATGGGGGACTCGAGTCACATGACTTGACTCGAGTCAGACTCGAGTCGCAAATTTGAGGACTTGAGACTTGCTTGACAAACACTGATAAAAGACTCGACTTGACTTTGACTTGGTCTTCATGACTTGAGACTTGACTTAGACTTGAGACAGATGACTCGAAATGACTTTTCTAAAGTTAGATTATAGGTTGGATATGTGATTTGCGATATGCCAGCAGATTTTGAAAAGACGCAACTCAAACGGTCCTACCCACTCTACTTCAACGCTGACTCTGACTCCACCCATTCCAAGTACATGGACGCTCAATCACACAAGAGCGCGAACACAGATGCGCGAGAGTGGCCAGGGCAGGCTAGCTAGGTTTGAGTTTAGGGTTGTATGCTAGCGCTAGGTCGAAATGTGGATTAGCTAGTAAACTAGCTCCAGTAGCTACCGCAGGATAACAACAAACAGAAGCTTGCTCTGGGTCACGAGCTTTGAGTACGTGCACGTGCACGAAGAGGTCTCGCGCGGGGGGGGGGGGGGGGAGTGCAGTACGACCTTTTGATTGACGTACTTACTGTCCAATGCCACTCGGTGTTTCTGAAAATCATTGGCAGGAGTTTTTCGAGCCCTGCCCGTTCCACAGATGATTAACTTGTTTAATTTTCATGTCAGTAGGCTACTTCTAACTCAGTGGTTTTAAGTGTCTTTTTGTCAAGGTGGAGGTACGAGTTATAGCAGTCCCTGCATCAAGTGCACCTGTTGAACGTGTGTTCAGCCATGGTGGGGTGATAATGTGACCGCATCATTCAGAACTCAGTGACAAAGTACTGTCAAATTATTTTTTTTGCAAATGCAATGCATTGTAAGTCGATGTATGTTGCGAGGCAGCAGGATTGCTACCAGCTTTCAGCTTTCTTGTGTATTACTATTTCCCCTTCCTACAGTATGTGTAGGTGATATTACTTTTGAAATATTATTTTTTTTCATGTCTGATGCCATGTGTTGCAAATAATATTCTACATGTAGGGAGATTGAGTGATTGACTTGAACTGTTGTCGTATACAGCTACCTAGAGGTTATATTTGATTCTGTTCATAGGTTGGAGGTAATGATCATAAAAAACATTTTCAAACTATGCAAATAATGGTTTTGGAATGTTTTGAATAGTTTGAGTTATTGTTATTGTTAAGACATTGTTATTGTTAATGTTGAAATAAAACTCAACTTATGAACCACTCTCCTTACCAATTTTTAAATGTGGAAACTGGGTTAGATCATCAGATTTTTGTATGACTTGACTTGTGACTTGCTTGACCTGAGCAATGACTTGACTTGTGACTTGCTTGATTCTCACCACAGTGACTTGGGACTTGCTTGAGACTTGAAGGTTATGACTTGAGACTTGCTTGTGACTTGCACATGAATGACTTACCCCCACCTCTGCTGGTTTGGAGTCACTGGGTCACGTGGCATGGAAGCTATTGAATGAAATATGATCATTCCTGCATATTAATATTCATATAAAATAGAGGAAGCACTAAAATACCATAAAAAGTGGTGTGTCTTATTCTTAGGGTTTAGTTCTACAATTGGATACTGCTTTGGAGTCACTGGGTCACGTGGCATGGAAGCTATTGAATGAAATATGATCATTCCTGCATATTAATATTCATATAAAATAGAGGAAGCACTAAAATACCATAAAAAGTGGTGTGTCCTATTCTCAGGGTTTAGTTCTACAAGTGGATACTGGTTTGGAGTCACTGGGTCACATGGCATGGAAGCTATTGAATGAAATATGATCATTCCTGCATATTAATATTCATATAAAATAGAGGAAGCACTAAAATACCATAAAAAGTCGTGTGTCCTATTCTCAGGGTTTAGTTCTACAATTAGATACTGGTTTGGAGTCACTGGGTCACATGGCATGGAAGCTATTGAAAGAAATATGATCATTCCTGCATATTAATATTCATATAAAATAGAGAAAGCACTAAAATACAATACAAAGTGGTGTGTCTTATTCTGAGGGTTTAGTTCTACAATTGGATACTGGTTTGGAGTCACTGGGTCACGTGGCATGGAAGCTATTGAATAAAATATGATCATTCCTGCATATTAATATTTATATAAAATAGAGGAAGCACTAAAATACCATAAAAAGTGGTGTGTCTTATTCTCAGGGTTTAATAATACAATTAGATACTGGTTTGGAGTCACTGGGTCACATGGCATGGAAGCTATTGAATGAAATATGATCATTCCTGCATATTAATATTCATATAAAATAGAGGAAGCACTAAAATACCATAAAAAGTGGTGTGTCCTATTCTCAGGGTTTAGTTCTACAAGTGGATACTGGTTTGGAGTCACTGGGTCACATGGCATGGAAGCTATTGAATGAAATATGATCATTCCTGCATATTAATATTCATATAAAATAGAGGAAGCACTAAAATACCATAAAAAGTGGTGTGTCCTAATCTTAGGCTTTAGTTCTACAATTGGATACTGGTTTGGAGTCACTGGGTCACGTGGCATGGAAGCTATTGAAAGAAATATGATCATTCCTGCTTATTTATATTCATATAAAATAGAGGAAGCACTAAAATACCATAAAAAGTGGTGTGTCCTATTCTCAGGGTTTAGTTCTACAATTGGATACTGGTTTGGAGTCACTGGGTCACGTGGCATGGAAGCTATTGAATGAAATATGATCATTCCTGCATATTAATATTCATATAAAATAGAGGAAGCACTAAAATACCATAAAAAGTGGTGTGTCCTATTCTCAGGGTTTAGTTCTACAAGTGGATACTGGAAATATGATAATTCCTGCTTATTAATATTCATATAAAATAGAGGAAGCACTAAAATACCATAAC
This sequence comes from Gadus morhua, assembly GCF_902167405.1. NCBI lineage: Eukaryota > Metazoa > Chordata > Actinopteri > Gadiformes > Gadidae > Gadus > Gadus morhua. Next base: position 16,280,009 of record NC_044059.1, on the reverse strand, counting down.
AAGTGGTGTGTCTTATTCTCAGGGTTTAATAATACAATTGGATACTGGTTTGGAGTCACTGGGTCACATGGCATGGAAGCTATTGAAAAAACTGCAAGTATTTTGTATTGATATATTTACGTGAAGTAATTTATTGACGGTCCCTAAATCAGTTTCTAGCGATTCACCGCGAGGCTCTGCGAGGTGTGCTAACCGTTCTCCTGCTGCTATTGCCGGGCAAATCTCCGTGAAGTCGCGGCTGGAACTGGACTGAATATCTGTCGAATATCCAACCTAAAACTAACTTCACCGCGGTATTTTGCCCAACAGTCACGGAAGGAGCGGAGGTCCTGAGCGATGAGCTGGCGTATAGGCTTCGAGACGGACTTCAAGGCTGGTTCCCAGATGGACGGAGTAGTAAAAGGTAAGTAAAAATAATCTGTATTATATTTAAAATAATCGAGAATTTTTAACCGTCTGTGGTAAATGTGTAGATCTCGTCTCAACAGGTCACGGTCTGGGAGTGACGGTGTCGCGATGAAGGTGAGGCCTCGTTCGAGGATCTCCTGTTCTGACGGGGACAGATGAAGAGCAGAAAGGTTAGTGACGTTAGATATTGAGGACGGAGGGGACGGCGCTGCGCCTGGTGGTCTAGCTATAAATCCAGCTGTCTTAGCCAGTCATCCAGCATAAAATTTGCTGTTTCTGGAGTCCAATGGATATTGTCATTGGTAGTCTGGAATTTTAGCGTTGACAAGGTGTTGAGATAGCCAGCACGTGAGTCTACCCCTCGATATTATCCCTCACAAAGTCATTAAAGGACTTGACGCAACGGAGTTGGGTGGGGGATAGCCTGATAGATACCGTTATCAGGGGAATTACAATGCGAGCCTGAGGGAATGTTTCTCTGGCCGTCCTAATTAGACGTTGTGTCCTTAATTATTGTGATGGGAGTCTGTTGTCTCAGGCAGTTGTTTATGCCGATAGACAATAGGATGAGCTTAGTTTCGGACCTGGGAGATGTATGTTTCTGCAGGATAGCTGTTAAATGTCTTAGTGTGGCTCCTGGGAAGCTATCAATCTGTATGTCGTCCATCTTTCTTTTCGGGATGCGGGCCAGGTTGGAGCGCCCGTGAAAATTATGTTTTTTCTAATAGCCAGGGACCACATGGTGGCTTTGCGGTTTGTAGGGGGGTGTATGGAGGGCTGGTGGAAGGAAGCACTAAGCCTAGGGGACGAGAAAAGGGAAGGAGAAGTCGTGGTTTGGCGACTCGGACCTTTCCCCACTGGGGCCAGGGCAACAACCGTAGGAGTGGTCAGAGGAGGAGTGAGGGGGCAAGGGTGAATCTCCACAAAACCTGTGAGTGCGTCAGAGTTCTGAATTGAACCATTCTTATTAATGATTATCTTGTTCACTGTAATGGAAGGTGGTATCGCCTGACCAGGAGGTGGAGTGGTCAGTGCCGGCGAGGAGGACGACGGACAGAGTCGCTTCCGGGTCGCGGCACCTGCGAGGGAGAGACGGTTGGGTCTAGGGGCTGAGGAAGTGGGAATGGGGACTGGGGGCTCCGGGTCCGGCGCGTGAGAACCAAGGCTCGTCTCCAGGACGCAAGGAGGGTCAACGACTGCCGAGGGGGTCCGCACCGGTGGGACGACCGGAGGAGGACGTGGCCTGGTCACTGGTAAGCGCTGTGGGCTTTGTGGTAGCGGGACGCGGCTAGGTCGCGGTGGTTGAGGGGTAGATGTAGAAAAACGTCGGGTTGAGTTAGGGAATAGAGTTGGAAGGGTAAGAAGGGAAGGAATAGTTAGTGGCCTGGAGGGTAGCATTAAAGTGTTTCGATGCTTAAAAGGTGCCATGGAGGACTGTGGTCGACTGGGAAGTGGTGGAAAGGCCCCAAGGTCCGAGAGGAGTAGCGGAGTGGCAGGCGGTGGTGGATCAGGGGCAGACAGCAGCAGCCGAAGTGCGGAGATGGAAGACGGAGTTAGGCATCTGCCATAACGCTGGTGGGCCCACCGGAGGGCTCTGTCGAGGGCCTCATTGTTAAATGGCCCCAGGTGAGTACGGATCTTAGCTATAGTGTGTGTATAATGTTGTATTAAGGTTTTTAAATTTATAATCATGTACTCCAATGTGTTATCTTTGATCTGGTTTAAGACCAGATCATCAGGTGCCGCCGGTTTAATGAATGCTGAGAGTTGAGCCACTTTCCTAGCCATCCCTAATGGTGGGATACCTGTTCTGATAGATTCTTCTAGAATTTCTGTATGGTGGATAGATTGTAATATTTGAAAATAATGTTTGATTAATTTCGGGTCTAGATCGGTTGAAGGACTCGTGCCGACCGGAGTCAATTTTATGAGTCTCTGTGGGTCTGTAAGGTGAGTGGGCCTACCCAATAGGCTAAACCTATTTCTAAAATCATTAGCCATTTCGTTAAAAACTAAAAATGGAATGAAAATAAAAAAGGCCCAGGCCTATTAAAAGAAAGAGGAGGGGGTTTGGGAGTAGGAGTTTAAAAAGGAAAGGGTTAGGGTTAGGGTTAGGGTTAGGGTTAGAGTTAGATGGTTGTTGTTAGACGTCGATCGTTAATTGTTGACTGTCCTAACCTGCCAGTGCCTCCTACAGTCTCCTCGGCTCTCCTTCCCTCCCTACCACCATTGCCTGCTCTCCTTCTGAGTCCCACTGGGACCTCTGCTACATGGAATGCACCGCCGCATGGTCTTCACTGTTCCAACGCAGGTTATATTGCTGTTTATGTGCTATGACCTCATGTGCTGCTTGTGCTTCTACCTTGTACATACTTATCTGGTATTTATTTATTTATACATTATGAGGTTGAGATAAGTTCCCTCCCTTACACCATCACCAATTCTTTCTCTGAACCCCACTGGGACTCCAGCTACATGGATTGCATTACCACATGGTCTTCACTGTTCCAATGCAAGTTATATTGCTGTTTATGTGCATGACCTCATATGCTGCTTGTGCTTCTACCTTGTACATACTTACTGCTCTCTCTCTGAGTCCCACTGGGACCTCGGCTACATGGACTGCACCTTCGCACGGTCTTCACTGTTCCAATGCAGGTTATATTGCTGTTTATGTGCTATGACCTCATGTGCTGCTTGTGCTTCTACCTTGTACATACTTATCTCTCATTTGTTTATATATATTTATATATTATGAGGTTTAGATAACTTCCCCCCATTACACCATCACCAATTCTTTCTCTGAGTCCCACTGGGACCCCAGCTACATGGACTGCACTACCACATGGACTTCACTGTCCAAATGCAAGTCATATTGCTGTTTATGTGCTATGACCTCATATGCTGCTTGTGCTTCTACCTTGTACATACTTACTGCTCTCTCTCTGAGTCCCACTGGGACCTCGGCTACATGGACTGCACCATCGCACGGTCTTCACTGTTCCAATGCAGGTTATATTGCTGTTTATGTGCTATGACCTCATGTGCTGCTTGTGCTTCTACCTTGTACATACTTATCTCTCATTTGTTTATATATATTTATATATTATGAGGTTTAGATAACTTCCCCCCATTACACCATCACCAATTCTTTCTCTGAGTCCCACTGGGACCCCAGCTACATGGACTGCACTACCACATGGACTTCACTGTCCAAATGCAAGTCATATTGCTGTTTATGTGCTATGACCTCATATGCTGCTTGTGCTTCTACCTTGTACATACTTACTGCTCTCTCTCTGAGTCCCACTGGGACCTCGGCTACATGGACTGCACCATCGCACGGTCTTCACTGTTCCAATGCAGGTTATATTGCTGTTTATGTGCTATGACCTCATGTGCTGCTTGTGCTTCTACCTTGTACATACTTATCTCTCATTTGTTTATTTATATATTATGAGGTTTAGATAACTTCCCCCCATTACACCATCACCAATTCTTTCTCTGAGCCCCACTGGGACCCCAGCTACATGGACTGCACTACCACATGGTCATCACTATCCCAAGGCAAGTCATATTGCTGTTTATGTGCTATGACCTCATATGCTGCTTGTGCTTCTACATTGTACATACTTACTGCTCTCTCTCTGAGTCCCACTGGGACCCCGGCTACATGGACTGCACTACCACATGGTCTTCACTGTTCCAATGCAAATTTCATTGCTGTTTATGTGCTATGACCTCATATGTTGCTTGTGCTTCTACCTTGTACATACTTTCTGTTATTGATTTACATGCTGGGAGATTAAGATAACTTCCCTCCCCTACACCATCGCATGCTCTCTCTCTGAGTCCCACTGGGACCTCGGCTACATGGACTGCACCATTGCACGGTCTTCACTGTTCCAATGCAGGTTATATTGCTTTTTATGTGCTATGACCTCATGTGCTGCTTGTGCTTCTACCTTGTATATACTTATCTGCCATTATTTACATGTTGGGAGGTTAATACTACTTCCCTCCCCCGCACCATTACCTGTTCTTTCTCTGAGTCCTACTGGGACCTCTGCTACATGGTCTGCATCGCCGCATGGTCCTCACTTTTCCAATGCAGATTATTTTCTGTTTATGTGTTATGGCCTTATGTGCTGCTTGTGCTCCTACCTTGTGCATACTTACCTACTCATCCTCCACATGTTGTTAGGTTCATGTGCTGTATTTTGATCCATTTATCAAGTGTGATCCCGTTGTGAGTACCCACCTGCCTTTGGTCCTTTAAGCTTGTGTTTCATGTTTCATGTTAGTATTTGTGCCCCCTCCCTCAGAACTGTGCCCCTCGCCTTGGCCCCTACCTCAACTCACCTGGCCCCGTCCCCCTTTGACTTCTACCACAGACCGAACCATCGCTAGGATTCTTATCCTCCTCCCTGGCCCCCATCCTGACCTCTCCCTAGCTGACTTTGACCTTTACCCTGACTCCCCTGATCCTTACCTACCCTTCCCCATCCCCTATCCTAACCCCAACCTCCTCCCTCACCTGACCCCTACCCTAACCCCACCCTCCCTGGCCCTAAACATAACCTCTCCCGCCCCCCACCCTAACCCCAACCCCCCTCCCTTACCAGGCCCTAACCCCAACCCCACCCTCTTTGGCCCTAACCCTAACCTTTCCTGCCCCCACCCTAACCCTAACCCTAACCCCCTCCCTTACCAGGCCCTAACCCCAACCCCACCCTCTCTGGCCCTAACCCTAACCTCCCCCCCCCCCCACCCTAACCCTAACCCCCTCCCTCACCAGACCCTAACCCCAACCCCACCCTCTCTGGCCCTAACCCTAACCTCTCCCATCCCCTGCCCTAACCCTAACCCCAACCCCAACCCCTACCCCCACCCCCCAACACTAAACCTATCCTCTCCCACCCCTGACCCTAACCCCAACCTTTCCCTTCCCTACCCCACAAAAACCCCCTTACACGACTTCCAACCCAGCCCCCGGCCCCCCACAAAGGATCCCCCTTTATTATTTTTCTTACCATATTTGTGTCATTTTATTCTGCCCCCATGCCCCAGCCCCAGTCCCCCTTCGTCCCCCTACTCTTTTTTATTTTTCATATATTTAAGCCATTAACAAACAATAATGCGGTTTAATTTGGTTTCCAATTGCACCCTTGGTATTTATTCAATTGATGTCCTATGGGCCCCCCCTTCCCTGCCATTCCTTTATTTATTCCCCATCCCCTACGCACCTGAAAGGTGCTTTAATGTACCCTCCAAACCCGGAGGGTTGTTTGATTTAACCCACCGTTATATAAAAAGCCTTTGATCTGGGCCTATTTGGCGACACCTAATGGCCGCGTAGAGCTAAGACACTCTGGGGCCATTTTGGCCCGTACTCTTTTTAAGTTCTTGGCTCGGATGGTAACCCTTTGTGTTTGGTTCTCCGTGGGTTTGTTTCGTGTTCTGCCTTTACTAATTATCGCTACGCATTTGAATTTCTGTCACCCTTAATACCGCCCTTATTTAATTAATATGATTACGTTTCTGCCCATGGGGGCCGCCATCTTGGATCCCCCACCACGGTTCTCCAGCTCCATCTCCTGGATGTTCAATGGTAGTGTAACATATAAATATAACACTATACACTTTCAGTTACGGTGCGGTTCAATTCGAATTTACGATCCTTCCCTTCACCACAGCATTTATTTATTTATTTACCCCTTTAATTATGTAATCTAAATATGTATACCATGTGTTTATAAGGATGCTCCTGATGTTTGAACCGTTTTTACGGTCACTTTATTACTTAATATAATATTCGGGGCACGTTCCGGATTTTTTTATGCTTTTATTCTTTTCTGTTATTTGTTTTTGTCCTCCACTGCAATAATTTAATGCAACGGCGTCATTTTATTATGTGTTTATTTTTGATTCTGTCGCGAGCTGTCCTCCCAACGCCGCCCGGTCTGGGGACAACCAGCAACCACTACTGGCGACTCCGGAAGGTGCAGGCACCGTGGTCCCTCTCACTCCACCTGCTGGTGACTGGGAGACACAACCACATTAAGATACATTGTTGCATTAGGCACAATTACATTCGAAAATCTGACCTCTCTATTGGCCCAATTCAAAGCTTATCCTCCTGACCTCCAATTGACTCTTCATCTGACCCCCCGATTGGCTCTCCACCCCAAATTTCTAATTTGTGGTGTTGCACTGGCCCCCCCATTGGACACCTCTGCCCCAGACGTCAAATGTCCCCTCCCTCTATTGTAACTGTCTATAAAAGTATTTGTTTCTGTGCTGTCTTATTCGTGCTTAGTTACCTCGGCTTGATAGGATTCTCGATCATACGGTCTGTCTCTATTGCTATTTAAAATGTACCTGATGAAGTCAATTTATTGACGAAACGTTGTACTAGCCTGCAGCAGCCAAATTTCCTGAAATAAAAACGGATATTGGCTGGATCACACTTGTCTTATTTAAAAACCTACAGTTTAGCATAGTTTCGTTCCGCTATCGTTCAAGCTCCTACACTGCTAGAGGAGAACAATGCATCCCGACTACCACCCAGCCGATGGGGAGTGGACCCTGGTCCAACGGGGCCGTAGAAGACGGTCTCCTCGTGAACCCACCCACCCCCCTCCGTTGATGAGCCTTTCCACGTGGGCTGCACCTGTCCCGGAGGATCGTTTCCGCCGACGTGATGACGGGCGTGAACGCCTCTTGGCCCCGCGCCACTCGTCTCCAGGGCGAGGTGAGCAACACGCCAGGCCCGAAAGGTACTGGTCTCCCCACGGGCCTGCTCGCCACCACTACCACGGATCCTGGTCTGAGGCCTACAGACCGGTCTACGCGCCTCCCCACCGACCGGCCTACTCGCCTCCCCGCAGACCGGCCCACTCGCCTCCTCGCCGACCGGCCTACTGTCCTCCTCGCCGTTATGCCTACTCACCTCCTCACCGGGCGATGCAGAGGCCTCCCCAGCGCCACGCGCCTGAAGCGCGTCGGGCTCCTCGCCGCCCTGCCTGGGCCCCGGGCCCCCCCGCCGGACCCCGGAGAGCACAGCCACAGGTGAGGCCTCCACCCCCACGTCCTGACCCGCGACCCCGAGACCGGCCCCGACCTCCACGACGTCCGGAACCTCCGGTGGCTAACGCGGCGCGCACTGGGTCTGCGCGTCCGCCTCCACCCAGTCAAGCGCCGCGCGCACGCGCCCCTGCCGCTCAACTCTCCGACGATCCGGACTTCAGGCGCAAGAACAGGCTGATCCTGGCGGCCTTGAAGGCCTCTCACCACCTCGCCAACTGCGAGGGTCCTGAGCCCCTGCCCGTTGTTGCCAGGTTCGCTGAGAATTTGAGGGTCTCCATACGCCCTGCGGTCCCCAACGCTGCTACCGCGCAACTCATAGATGGCAACGCACGCAACTGGGAGCACACCACGAGATGCTGGTGCTCCGCGACCACTACAAGGCTGCCTTAGATGAGAAGGTTAGTGCGCTCCTCCTGTTGTCAGACCCCATCTGGCGCCCCAACTTCGTTGTGGCGTTGGCCTGGGCTCAACGTCATTTCGGAGAACGCCTGCGCCCGGAGACGGTGGAGGCGCTGCGCTCTCGCCTCCGAGACACATTGGACACCCCGGTTCGACTGGTCCAGCTGTTCCCGGACATCGCGCCTGGCGCTGCGCTGCCGCGCTTCAACCCACCTGATGCATCGCCGCCGCCTGCCCCCGGCTTCCGGACCCCTGGGCCCGGTCCGGTTGACCTCAACATGGGGGCGGGGCCTGCTGACCGGCGTTCCAGGCTGCCGTCACCCACCTTTTCGTTGGCCTTCTCCTCTTCTCCGTCTTCTCCGCCTCTGTGCCCCCCCATCCCCCCAGCCTCCCCCCCTTCCTCCTCTTCGTCTCCTGTGCCCCCCACCCCCTCTCCTCCACGACCTGCAGTCCCGGGACCCCCTCGGAGCAACACACCGCTGGCCCGCAGGACCAGGCTCGCGTCCTGCCGCCTCCGCAGACGCACCGCAGCCACGCGCGCTCCGGGACCCTCCTCGCCATCCTCCGCACCTGCGCCTCTGCACGGGGTCCTGACGCCCGCTGCTGTTCCGGTCAGGGTCATCTCTCCGACTCCCTCTTCCTCTCTTCCTCTACCGCCCTCCGGCTCGACACCCACGCATGGGTTAGCCCGGGCCAACGCTGAGAGGAACGACGCGGCTGCTGACGCGCGGGGCCCCGCCAGCCCCGCCCTCCCGATCTCTACCCCGACTGTGACTCTCGCCAGACCCACCCGTCACCCCAGCACGGGTAAGAAATGCCAGGAATGGCGCTTGCAGTCGAGGAAACCGCTTCTGGTTATAGGGGATTCTAATGTCACGCGCTTCGCCGAATATGGCTTACCTGGTCTTCAGATCGACGGCTACCCTGGCGCGTCCTTTCGTCATGCCTCCGCGGTTCTGGCGAAGACCGCCGTCGACCCCAAGGTCCGCAAACTGGTTCTGGCGTTCGGAATCAACGAGAGGGGTAACAAAACAGAACGGGTTTGTGTGGGTAATCTTCAATCCGCAGTCAAATGGGCGCGCATCGCGTTCCCTTGCGCAGCGATCCTCATCCCGGAGATTAATTACTCTCGCGCGCTCCCGTTCAGGGAACAGGAGCTTCTCTCAAAATTAAATACCTTTATCTCCACCCGCTATGAATCCATCCCCGCTCTGCCCAAGAAGTCCTTTGTGACTGAGAGGGACAATGTCCACTGGTCTCGGGACACGGCAGCGCCCCTCTTTAGCCAATGGGTTAAGTTTTTAAACTGAGCGCTCCCGTGTCCCGAGACACGCCTCGAGGGAGCCGCTCCGTTATAAATCTCTCTCCGTCTTTCCGATTGACCGCGGCGCAGTTTTCCCTTCTTGACAAAGGACTCACGTTCATCCCTTCGACCGACATAAACCCCTGTGAGCTTTACCAACAGGTCCGCTCGGATTTACAACAATATCACCGTAGGGTTAAACTCGCTGTTTACTTTAGAGATCACCCCCCGTCTGAGAAAACACCCTTTACTTACAAGTCGTCGTGGGTTCCGCCAGATGATGATATCCCAGTTGAGGTGACGCGTCTGATCAGTGATGACCTCCTGTACTACGCTGACTCCTTTAGGATCAACCCGGCCCCCGCTAACCTCCTCCCCGAGGAGTCGGAGGCTCTCCGACAACTGATTGGAAACAAAAGCATAGTCATCAAGCCCGCCGATAAAGGCAGCGCTGTTGTCATCATGGATAGGTCTCAGTATATATGGGAGGGCCATAGGCAGCTGCACGATGCGCGCTATTACTAAAAACTTGAGGCTCCCATATATACTGAGACCGTTCCGATGATCTTTGAATTGATTCACTCCCTTTGGAGAAAAAAATACATTACGCACAAACAACGCGATTACCTTCTAGGGGATGCCCAACCCAGGCCCAGGCTCTTCTACATGTTGCCCAAAATACATAAAGAGCCTGTGGCCTGGAGTGAGCCCTTTAAAATCCCCCCGGGACGACCCATCGTCTCTGACTGCAGCAGCGAGACATACCAAACGGCAGAGTTTCTCGATCATTACCTTTATCCTTTGTCTATCTCCCACGCGAGCTACGTGAAGGATACCTATGATTTCGTTACCAAGGTGCGTGCTCTCCGGATCCCCACGCACGCCTTCCTCTTTACGATGGACGTTGACAGCTTATACACCAATATTGATATTGCTGGGGGCATGCGCGCCGTGCGCAATGCTTTTAATCTTAACCCTGACGTCACGCGCCCTGATGACGAACTCCTCCGCCTGCTTGAGATTAACCTTACTAGGAATGATTTCCTCTTTGACGACCAATTCTTCCTTCAGGTTAAGGGTACGGCTATGGGGAAGAAATTCGCCCCCTCCTACGCTAATCTCTTCATGGCCCAATGGGAAACCTCTGCGCTCGCCGCCTGCCCGCTGCAACCTCTCTCCTACATGCGCTATTTAGACGACATCTGGGGCGTTTGGCAACACTCAGAATCGGAATTCCAACTTTTCTTAAAAATCCTCAACACACACGATCCATCCGTCACACTTAAATCATGTCAACACCTCTCCTCGGTCGATTTCCTGGACACCACCACGTTTAAAGGTCCTGACTTCGCGATGTCCCTCACTCTAGACGTCAAGGTCTACTTCAAACCCACTGACACGCATGCGCTCTTGCATGCGAACAGCTTCCATCCCAAACACACATTCGCTGGACTCCTTATGTCGCAACTCTTACGGTTTCAACGCATCTGCTCCAGAACTTCTGACTTCTGGGCGGCTGTCAAAATTCTATTTCAAGCCCTTTCTCTTAGGGGTAGCCTACTCGCGCTCGGCCCACCGTCTCTCCCTTAAGGAGTTTAAATTAGTGCGTCCACCCGTTGAGGGACAGCGCATCCCCTTGGTAACGACCTACTCCACCTCCTCCTCTCGCCTGACCCGATGTGTCAGAAATAATTTCCAGTGTCTTCTGGACTCCACCACCTACCTTCCTGGTTATAATATTATTGCGGCCTACCGTCGGAACAAAAATATAAGGGATCTTCTAATTAGGGCCAAACTACGGCCCCTGGTGGAGCCTAAAGTTGACAGACGCTCCTATTTTTATAATTTCGTTCCGTGGGCCCACAACAAAAATAATGGAGATGTCTTTCCCACTGACCGGCACTCGGACATCAACACCAAAAATTGTGTGTACCTCATCCGTTGCCTCGCATGCGATCTCCAATATGTGGGGGAAACGGGAAACACCATACGTGTCCGTTTCCACCAACACAAACACAACATCAAACGCAAAAAGGACACTCACCTTCCTTTGGTTGCGCATTTTGTGGAGCACGGATGGCTGGCCCTTTCCGCGTCGGTGCTCGAAGCCAACCCTTTCTGGTCTGCTGCTCAACGGCGCAGAGCTGAGAGGCTTTGGATTGACAGGCTGGGGACCTGGCAACCCCTTGGTTTGAACGTTGGGGTGGGTAGGGGACCACCGGGGGGACGTCTGATGATGGCCCGTGTCGTTAATTGTTGACTGTCCTAACCTGCCAGTGCCTCCTACAGTCTCCTCGGCTCTCCTTCCCTCCCTACCACCATTGCCTGCTCTCCTTCTGAGTCCCACTGGGACCTCTGCTACATGGAATGCACCGCCGCATGGTCTTCAACTTCCAACGCAGGTTATATTGCTGTTTATGTGCTATGACCTCATGTGCTGCTTGTGCTTCTACCTTGTACATACTTATCTGGTATTTATTTATTTATACATTATGAGGTTGAGATAACTTCCCTCCCTTACACCATCACCAATTCTTTCTCTGAACCCCACTGGGACTCCAGCTACATGGATTGCACTACCACATGGTCTTCACTGTTCCAATGCAAGTTATATTGCTGTTTATGTGCTATGACCTCATATGCTGCTTGTGCTTCTACCTTGTACATACTGACTGCTCTCTCTCTGAGTCCCACTGGGACCTCGGCTACATGGACTGCACCATCGCACGGTCTTCACTGTTCCAATGCAGGTTATATTGCTGTTTATGTGCTATGACCTCATGTGCTGCTTGTGCTTCTACCTTGTACATACTTATCTCTCATTTGTTTATTTATATATTATGAGGTTTAGATAACTTCCCCCTATTACACCATCACCAATTCTTTCTCTGAGCCCCACTGGGACCCCAGCTACATGGACTGCACTACCACATGGTCTTCACTATCCCAAGGTTATATTGCTGTTTATGTGCTATGACCTCATGTGCCGCTTGTGCTTCTACCTTGTACATACTTATCTCTCATTTGTTCATTTATATATTATGAGGTTTAGATAACTTCCCCCCATTACACCATAACTAACTCTTTCTCTGAGTCCCACTGGGACCCCGGCTACATGGACTGCACTACCACATGGTCTTCACTGTTCCAATGCAAATTTCATTTCTGTTTATGTGCAATGACCTCATATGTTGCTTGTGCTTCTACCTTGTGCATACCTTTCTGTTATTGATTTACATGCTGGGAGATTAAGATAACATCCCTCCCCTACACCATCGCATGCTCTCTCTCTGAGTCCCACTGAGACCTCGGCTACATGGACTGCACCATTGCACGGTCTTCACTGTTCCAATGCAGGTTACATTGCTTTTTATGTGCTATGACCTCATGTGCTGCTTGTGCTTCTACCTTGTATATACTTATCTGCCATTATTTACATGTTGGGAGGTTAATACTACTTCCCTCCCCCACACCATTACCTGTTCTTTCTCTGAGTCCTACTGGGACCTCTGCTACATGGTCTGCACCGCCGCATGGTCCTCACTTTTCCAATGCAGGTTATTTGCTGTTTATGTGTTATGGCCTTATGTGCTGCTTGTGCTCCTACCTTGTGCATACTTACCTACTCATCCTCCACATGTTGTTAGGTTCATGTGCTGTATTTTGATCCATTTATCAAGTGTGATCCCGTTGTGAGTACCCACCTGCCGTTGGTCCTTTAAGCTTGTGTTTCATGTTTCATGTTAGTATTTGTGCCCCCTCCCTCAGAACTGTGCCCCTCGCCTTGGCCCCTACCTCAACTCACCTGGCCCCGTCCCCCTTTGACTTCTACCACAGACCGAACCATCGCTAGGATTCTTATCCTCCTCCCTGGCCCCCATCCTGACCTCTCCCTAGCTGACTTTGACCTTTACCCTGACTCCCCTGATCCTTACCTACCCTTCCCCATCCCCTATCCTAACCCCAACCTCCTCCCTCACCTGACCCCTACCCTAACCCCACCCTCCCTGGCCCTTAACATAACCTCTCCCGCCCCCCACCCTAACCCCACCCCCCCTCCCTTACCAGGCCCTAACCCCAACCCCACCCTCTTTGGCCCTAACCCTAACCTTTCCCGCCCCCACCCTAACCCTAACCCTAACCCCAACCCCACCCTCTCTGGCCCTAACCCTAACCTCTCCCACCCCCCACCCTAACCCTAACCCCCTCCCTCACCAGACCCTAACCCCAACCCCACCCTCTCTGGCCCTAACCCTAACCTCTCCCACCCCCTGCCCTAACCCTAACCCCAACCCCAACCCCTACCCCCACCCCCCAACACTAAACCTATCCTCTCCCACCCCTGACCCTAACCCCAACCTTTCCCTTCCCTACCCCACAAAGACCCCCTTACACGACTTCCAACCCAGCCCCCGGCCCCCCACAAAGGATCCCCCTTTATTATTTTTCTTACCATATTTGTGTCTTTTTATTCTGCCCCCATGCCCCAGCCCCAGGCCCCCTTCGTCCCCCTACTCTTTTTTATTTTTCATATATTTAAGCCATTAACAAACAATAATGCGGTTTAATCTGGTTTCCAATTGCACCCTTGGTATTTATTCAATTGATGTCCTATGGGCCCCCCCTTCCCTGCCATTCCTTTATTTATTCCCCATCCCCTACGCACCTGAAAGGTGCTTTAATGTACCCTCCAAACCCGGAGGGTTGTTTGATTTAACCCAGCGTTATATAAAAAGCGTTTGATCTGGGCCTATTTGGCGACACATAATGGCCGCGTAGAGCTAAGACACTCTGGGGCCATTTTGGCCCGTACTCTTTTTAAGTTCTCGGCTCGGATGGTAACCCTTTGTGTTTGTTTCTCCGTGGGTTTGTTTCGTGTTCTGCCTTTACTAATTATCGCTACGCATTTGAATTTCTGTCACCCTTAATACCGCCCTTATTTAATTAATATGATTACGTTTCTGCCCATGGGGGCCGCCATCTTGGATCCCCCACCACGGTTCTCTAGCTCCATCTCCTGGGGCCGGTTGCACCAACTGGGCGTAACCCTGGTCGTAACTACGCCTGGTCGTAACTTGGCGTTCTAAGTCCAACCTAACCGTTACGCCGGTTGCACCAACTGGGCTTAGCGTTCTTTTCACTAAGACCAGGCGTAAATCCTACGCCTGGTCAGGGGCAGGCGGTAGAGTTGAAATTCCAGGCTGTTTCTATAGCAATTACATCCAATCCAATGCAGCTTTACCACCATCCTTGCAACGCTTCGCTAAACTGCATTTCAAAGCACAGCCGGCGATATGATCAGTGTTCACAGATCGACTGCCTGTCGGGAAGATATCGCTGGCCGATTAGTCCGTTCTCAACTTATAATCAGTTGTGAATGTTGTTTTAACTATGTTTATATGTTTTATATAGGCCGACACATTAAACAAATCTCTCCTACAGAACCATTCCCGTCTAAATGCCTGCTCGTCGTAAACCACACATTACAAATACATATTTTAATTATATTCGTTTGCAGTGTTTTATTGTTAGGCATTAACACAATTGATGAATGACAATGAGTGAACGAATGAATTATTTATTTCGGTGTCCAACAGCATGTCAAGTAAAATAGTAAACAGCTGTTGTCAAGAGGTATCCTAGCAACGCGGTGATATGCGCATACCATGGAACATTCACATGGCCGCGCATGGCTAAGACCGGGCATAGTTAAGACCAGGCGTAAGTCCCGTTGGTGCAACCGGCGTTAGTTCCATTCTAACGCCAGGTCGTAACTAAGACCTACTTAGCAGTTACGACCAGGCTTAGTTACGCCCAGTTGGTGCAACCGGCCCCAGGTTGCTTGATGGAACGTATGATTTCGCCACTGACTGCGGAGAACGAAGACGCTCTGCGGCCATTTTGGTCCGAACTCTTTTTAAGTTTTCGGTTCAATTTGATAACCCTTTGTGTTTTGTTCTCCGTTGATTCGTTTCGTGTTATACCTTCACTATTTATCGTCACACATTGGCATTTCTGTGACCCCCAATACCGCTCTTATTTAATGTTATGTTTACGCTTCTACTTACGGAGGCCGCCATCTTGGATCTCCAACCTGAATATAACTTGGAGTCACTCAGCACCCCCTGTTGGTGACTCGAATTGATTATATTACCACGGTTCTCCAGCTCCATCTCCTGGATGTTCAATGGTAGTGTAACATATAAATATAACACTATACACTTTCAGTTACGGTGCGGTTCAATTCGAATTTACGATTATGTAATCTAAATATGTATACCATGTGTTTATAAGGATGCTCCTGATGTTTGAACCGTTTTTACGGTCACTTTATTACTTAATATAATATTCGGGGCACGTTCCGGATTTTTTTATGCTTTTATTCTTTTCTGTTATTTGTTTTTGTCCTCCACTGCAATAATTTAATGCAACGGCGTCATTTTATTATGTGTTTATTTTTGATTCTGTCGCGAGCTGTCCTCCCAACGCCGCCCGGTCTGGGGACAACCAGCGACCACTACTGGCGACTCCGGAAGGTGCAGGCACTGTGGTCCCTCTCACTCCACCTGCTGGTGACTGGGAGACACAACCACATTAAGATACATTGTTGCATTAGGCACAATTACATTCGAAAATCTGACCTCTCTATTGGCCCAATTCAAAGCTTATCCTCCTGACCTCTAATTGACTCTTCATCTGCCCCCCCGATTGGCTCTCCACCCCAAATTTCTAATTTGTGGTGTTGCACTGGCCCCCCCATTGGACACCTCTGCCCCAGACGTCAAATGTCCCCTCCCTCTATTGTAACTGTCTATAAAAGTATTTGTTTCTGTGCTGTCTTATTCGTGCTTAGTTACCTCGGCTTGATAGGATTCTCGATCATACGGTCTGTCTCTATTACTATTTAAAATGTACCTGATGAAGTCAATTTATTGACGAAACGTTGTACTAGCCTGCAGCAGCCAAATTTCCTGAAATAAAAACGGATATTGGCTGGATCACACTTGTCTTATTTAAAAACCTACAGTTTAGCATAGTTTCGTTCCGCTATCGTTCAAGCTCCTACACTGCTAGAGGAGAACAATGCATCCCGACTACCACCCAGCCGATGGGGAGTGGACCCTGGTCCAACGGGGCCGTAGAAGACGGTCTCCTCGTGAACCCACCCACCCCCCTCCGTTGATGAGCCTTTCCACGTGGGCTGCACCTTTCCCGGAGGATCGTTTCCGTCGACGTGATGACGGGCGTGAACGCCTCTGGGCCCCGCGCCACTCGTCTCCAGGGCGAGGTGAGCAACACGCCAGGCCCGAAAGGTACTGGTCTCCCCACGGGCCTGCTCGCCACCACTACCACGGATCCTGGTCTGAGGCCTACAGACCGGTCTACGCGCCTCCCCACCGACCGGCCTACTCGCCTCCCCGCAGACCGGCCCACTCGCCTCCTCGCCGACCGGCCTACTCGCCTCCTCGCCGTTATGCCTACTCACCTCCTCACCGGGCGATGCAGAGGCCTCCCCAGCGCCACGCGCCTGAAGCGCGTCGGGCTCCTCGCCGCCCTGCCTGGGCCCCGGGCCCCCCCGCCGGACCCCGGAGAGCACAGCCACAGGTGAGGCCTCCACCCCCACGTCCTGAGCCGCGACCCCGAGACCGGCCCCGACCTCCACGACGTCCGGAACCTCCGGTGGCTAACGCGGCGCGCACTGGGTCTGCGCGTCCGCCTCCACCAAGTCAAGCGCCGCGCGCGCGCGCCCCTGCCGCTCAACTCTCCGACGATCCGGACTTCAGGCGCAAGAACAGGCTGATCATGGCGGCCTTGAAGGCCTCTCACCACCTCGCCAACTGCGAGGGTCCTGAGCCCCTGCCCGTGCCTGAGAATTTGAGGGTCTCCATACGCCCTGCGGTCCCCAACGCTGCTACCGCGCAACTCATAGATGGCAACGCACGCAACTGAGAGCACACCACGATGCTGGTGCTCCGCGACCACTACAAGGCTGCCTTAGATGAGAAGGTTAGTGCGCTCCTTCTGTTGTCAGACCCCATCTGGCGCCCCAACTTCGTTGTGGCGTTGGCCTGGGCTCAACGTCATTTCGGAGAACGCCTGCGCCCGGAGACGGTGGAGGCGCTGCGCGCTCGCCTCCGAGACACATTGGACACCCCGGTTCGACTGGTCCAGCTCTTCCCGGACATCGCGCCTGGCGCTGCGCTGCCGCGCTTCAACCCACCTGATGCATCGCCGCCGCCTGCCCCCGGCTTCCGGACCCCTGGGCCCGGTCCGGTTGCCCTCAAAATGGGGGCGGGGCCTGCTGACCGGCGTTCCAGGCTGCCGTCACCCACCTTTTCGTTGGCCTTCTCCTCTTCTCCGCCTCTGTGCCCCCCCATCCCCCCAGCCTCCCCCCCTTCCTCCTCTTCGTCTCCTGTGCCCCCACCCCCTCTCCTCCACGACCTGCAGTCCCGGGACCCCCTCGGAGCAACACACCGCTGGCCCGCAGGACCAGGCTCGCGTCCTGCCGCCTCCGCAGACGCACCGCAGCCACGCGCGCTCCGGGACCCTCCTCGCCATCCTCCGCACCTGCGCCTCTGCACGGGGTCCTGACGCCCGCTGCTGTTCCGGTCAGGGTCATCTCTCCGACTCCCTCTTCCTCTCTTCCTCTACCGCCCTCCGGCTCGACACCCACGCATGGGTTAGCCCGGGCCAACGCTGAGAGGAACGACGCGGCTGCTGACGCGCGGGGCCCCGCCAGCCAGCCCCGCCCTCCCGATCTCCACCCCGACTGTGACTCTCGCCAGACCCACCCGTCACCCCAGCACGGGTAAGAAATGCCAGGAATGGCGCTTGCAGTCGAGGGAACCGCTTCTGGTTATAGGGGATTCTAATGTCACGCGCTTCGCCGAATATGGCTTACCTGGTCTTCAGATCGACGGCTACCCTGGCGCGTCCTTCCGTCATGCCTCCGCGGTTCTGGCGAAGACCACCGTCGACCCCAAGGTCCGCAAACTGGTTCTGGCGTTCGGAATCAACGAGAGGGGTAACAAAACAGAACGGGTTTGTGTGGGTAATCTTCAATCCGCAGTCAAATGGGCGCGCATCGCGTTCCCTTGCGCAGCGATCCTCATCCCGGAGATTAATTACTCTCGCGCGCTCCCGTTCAGGGGACAGGAGCTTCTCTCAAAATTAAATACCTTTATCTCCACCCGCTATGAATCCATCCCCGCTCTGCCCAAGAAGTCCTTTGTGACTGAGAGGGACAATGTCCACTGGTCTCGGGACACGGCAGCGCTCCTCTTTAGCCAATGGGTTAAGTTTTTAAACTGAGCGCTCCCGCGTCCCGAGACACGCCTCGAGGGAGCCGCTCCGTTATAAATCTCTAATACATAAAGAGCCTATGGCCTGGAGTGAGCCCTTTAAAATCCCCCCGGGACGACCCATCGTCTCTGACTGCAGCAGCGAGACATACCACACGGCAGAGTTTCTCGATCATTACCTTTATCCTTTGTCTATCTCCCACGCGAGCTACGTGAAGGATACCTATGATTTCGTTACCAAGGTGCGTGCTCTCCGGATCCCCACGCACGCCTTCCTCTTTACGATGGACGTTGACAGCTTATACACCAATATTGATATTGCTGGGGGCATGTCGAGCCGTGCGCTAATTGCCTTCTTAATCTTAACCCTGAACGTCACGGCGCCCTTGATGACGAACCTTCCTCCGCCGCTTGAGATTAAACCTTACTAGGAATGATTTCCTCTTTGACGACCAATTCTTCCTTCAGGTTAAGGGTACGGCTATGGGAAGAAATCGCCCCCTCCTACGCTAATCTCTTCATGGCCCAATGGGAAACCTCTGCGCTCACCACCTGCCCGCTGCAACCTCTCTCCAGACCCGGCGCCAAGGGCGGGCCAGACCGGGCCGGGCCCGCCCATTTGGTGTCTTTGCCCCCCCCCCCCGCCATTTGATGTCTTAATAAAAATAATTAAAAATAAAATGTATTTTACTTTATTTTATTTTTTAAGCTAAGATATATATGATGTCAGATACTATTTCAAATCTCAAAAAATAATTGTTAAACTAAATAAAAAATGTGTAGAAAATAGAGACTGTGATTGACATGTGTGTAAACCTATCACTATTCAGAATGCGTCAGACGGAACGACAGCGTTAAGCGGCAAATTCAAATCAGTAGCTTTTGAAAATGGATATCAGACGCTGGTTAAAAACTAATGGAACTTGTCCGGAAAAAAAACCTGCAGTTACAGTTAGTAAGCCTAAAGTTAGCTTAAACCCTGACCGGGCTGAGCCTCTTGCTGGAGCTGGATTTGAGTTCACACCGCTAGCTGAAACAACGCAGCCGCCACTAGCCCTCTCCTCCGAGACCTTGCCTTTTACCTCTGACTCCGACCTGCCAACACCTTCCGCCTGCTCCTCGCCTCCACCAGCATCCAGCTCTACTTTACCTGTCCCATCGCCGCTGTCACCACACCTGCTACTACGAGCAGCCTCCGCCTCAACCTCCGCCTCCGCGGCCTCCAACTCGCCTCCATCACGGGGATCCGGCTCAACAGCCGGTACTGCTGCTGCAATAGGGCCAGCTACACACGCTCTAAG
Organism: Gadus morhua; assembly: GCF_902167405.1. Lineage (NCBI taxonomy): Eukaryota > Metazoa > Chordata > Actinopteri > Gadiformes > Gadidae > Gadus > Gadus morhua. The sequence continues at coordinate 16,260,207 of NC_044059.1, read as the reverse complement.
AGCATCAGCCCCGGACGATCTTGGCACGAGTAAACCCAACCAGGTGAAACTGGATACGTTTCCAGCCAGATTGTTTTCTGGGAAGAAGCGCAATTTTTTCCAGTGCGTGGTATCACAACAAACCATGGCTAGAGTATTCAGTGAAAGCGGATGCAGCCTTTTGTTTCCCATGCAGAAAATTTAGTACGTCATGTGATGCAGCTTTCACCGTTAAAGGTTTTTGTGACTGGAAACACGCTTTAGAGACTGATAAAGGACTGCTCAGGCATGCCGCATCAAAAGAACACATCTCATGCGAGACTTTGTGGAGGGAGAGACAGATGCGAGAAGCAAGAGGTCAGAAAATAAGTACGCTGGTGCACACAGATCAGCTTGCTCGGAACCGATACTACGTGTCTACTATTGTCGACATGATAGCATTTTTAGCTGTCAACCAACTCCCTTTCAGAGGGGACCACGATTCAGTCGAAAGCATGTCAGAGTCAGGCAGTGGGCTGTTCCTGTCACTGTTTCTGTATACCTTGCAGAAAGACGCAGAGTTGGCCAAAATAATGGAAACTATTCCCCGCACGGCCACCTACACCTCTCATGACATACAGAACGAAATAATGTAATTGATGAGCACCTTAGTGACGGAGCATATTGTTGAAGAGGTGGGGGATGAGTTTTATTCGATCAAAGTTGATGGAACAAGGGATCCTAACGGCCGGGAAAATATCTCAATTGTTCTTCGGTTTATTGACGCACACACCAGTGAAATAAGAGAGCGGCTTTTGACAATAGCCACGGCAGAGGAGGGGGATGCTAAGACTCTGACACAGACCGTTATTTCCGAACTCACTAAGGCTGGATTGAGCACCGAAAAAAATACTTAGCCAAGTGTACGACGGGGCCTCCGTGATGTCGGGAAAACATGGTGGAGTACAGAAACTCCTTCAAGAGGAACTGAAGAGAGAAATCCCCTATGTCCACTGCTTCAATCATCAGCTCCATTTGGTGGTGGTGCAGGCAATGTCCGCAGAGCAGCCTGTCATAGATTTCTTCAGTGTGTGTAACCTGTTGTACAAGTTCATAAGAAGACCCACAGTCGCTTGTCATTATATAGGGGAGACGCTAAAACGTCTGCTTGACCAACGCTGGACAGGTCATTTGGCCACAGTGCAGGTGATAAGCAAAGCACATGAAAACATTTCCCAGCTGCTAACAGAACTCGACACACACTTGTTCCCAGCCGATGTGAGAGTGGAAGCAGTGGGACTGCTGCGCGCAATTTCCAAACCCAGTTTCAGATTTATTGCGCTTCTGATGAGCAAGATTCTGACCCTGTTTGAAGCACCAAATAGACTGCTCCAGTCAAAAGATATGGATCTTCACACAGCTGTCCAACTGGTGAACGCCGCTACAAAGTGTATCGAGGGCCTCCGCACCGAAACCGAGTTCAGTACGTTATGGGATCAGTGTGCAGAGCTAGAGGAGCAAGAGGAGACGCACAGAAACCAACACACGTCTACAAGATTTCGTTGTTGAGCAGTCTGTGGGTGCACGAATTGACCAGGAAAACACAGCAAAACAACAGAGACTCAGACTGTATTATGGATGTATAGACGCAGTGTGCGGAGAGATGGCACGGCGCTTTGGAGAGCGCAACAGCGCGCTGATAGAATCACTGGCTTCACTTGACCCAGAGAGTGACACTTTTTTGGACGCAGAAAAAGTGAGGCCCCTCTTAGATTTGACCGGCACCAAACTTATCGATGCGGAGTTTTGTGGTAGCTTCGGACAGTTCCTTCGCACCCAAATGGAAGGCTCCACGCGCGCAGAGGATGAAAAACTGGACTGTGGAAAACACTGTTCACCACTTTCCACAAGACCCTGGAAGCAATGCCCAGTGTCATGGTGGCATTTAAGTCTGCTTTAACATTCGGAGCCTCCACTGCCACATGCGGAAAACTCATTTCCTCTTTGAAGAACATCTTCAGTGATCACAGGCGGAGTATGCTGCATCCACGGAAGGCCCACCTCATCCAGCTCAGTTTGAGAAGGACTTGACTCGAAAATGCAATGGAGCAGTGGAAGGACCGTTTGCTAAGGAGGTTCCATTCCACAGGGAAAAGGCGTCTCCAGCTTTACTAGCATCAATCGGTGATTTAACTATTTTCATTATGATTACATGTCACGGCTGTTCAATCAGTGTTGCAGAGAATGGGGTTGTTGCAGGAGGAGAGCCCTATTGTGGGAGCAGATAGGCAAACACTGTTGATTCGCTTTATTTTTTATCTCATTTCATGCGCATCAGCCTGCTAGGCCTACTTGCTCCGGTGTGTTTGCAGGAGCCGCGATAACTCCTCATCCAAACAGAGGATGGTGGAAAGTACCGGTATTCTCCGTTTCATAAGACTACTCATATTAAATTGTAACGAATTTTAAAAAGAGAACATTAGTCTAAAAACAGTTAACCAGTGTTTAACATAGGCCAGTGGACAAGATGACGATCAGCTTTTTTTTCTCCCCTGCTCACAGCGTTCTCTCTCAAAATAAAATCTAATAAAATCAAAAAAAATCTCCCAGCTCATAAAAAATAATTTTTGCCTCGTCAACTTATTTTTTTTATTTGTTTTCCTTTTACAGGACCACTTTCAGAACTGAACAGGGTTTCCCGTGCATCCTTTTCCCTCTCCACACAAAGTTCAACGTTTCTCTCTCCCATTGCACACACGCATGCCCCGGCCGCTCCCGAGAGCACAGAGAGTGAACCGATAAAAAAATAAAATAAACACAACTTGTTATGGTAATTGTTTTGGTTTTTGTCGCTCATTTCCTACAAATTCTGGTGAAAAGAGACGAAGTCTGTTCACATGCGACAATGTTTTTGCCGAGCACAGCCCTGATTCAATGTTGCGAATGTTTTGTATGTTTGTTTATTTGCGCACACAATGCAAATGTGATTTATATTTGGCTGTTTGTGTGTGTTAATGTGTATTATTTGCCAGCGGCGTGCGTTAATGCTGTTGGCCATGCATGCTGCTGTGGACTGTCGCAATTGAGTTTTTTTGTAGGCTACACCTGTCTGTATAATATTGATGCGGGCCCTCCCACAAAATCGACGTGCCCCCTGTATAGATTTGCTCTGGCGCCGGGTCTGCCTCTCTCCTACATGCGCTATTTAGAACGACATCTGGGGCGTTTGGCAACACTCAGAATCGGAATTCCAACTTTTCTTAAAAATCTCAACACACACGAATCCATCTATCACACTTAAAGCATGTCAACACCTCTCCTCGGTCGATTTCCTGGACACCACCACGTTTAAAGTCCTGACTTCGCGATGTCCCTCACTCTAGACGTCAAGGGTCTACTTAAACCCACTGACACGCATGCGCTCTTGCATGCGAACAGCTTCCATCCCAAACACACATTCGCTGGATCCTTAAGTCGCAACTCTACGTTTCAAACGATCTGCTCCAGAAACTTCTGACTTCTGGGCGGCTGTCAAAATTCTATTTCAAGCCCTTTCTCTTAGGGGTACGTCGCGCTCGGCCCGCCGTCTCTCCCTAAGGAGTTTAAATTAGTGCGTCCACCGTGCGTTGAGGGACAGCCGCATCCCCTTGGTACGACCTACTCCACCTCCTCCTCTCACCTGACCCGATGTGTCAGAAATAATTTCCAGTGTCTTCCTGGAACTCCACCACCTACTTCCTGGTTATAATATTATTGCGGCCTACCGTAGGAACAAAAATATAAGTGATCTTTCTAATTAGGGCCAAACTACGGCCCCTGGTGGAGCCTAAAGTTGACAGACGCTCCTATTTTTATAATTTCGTTCCGTGGCCCACAACAAAAATAATGGAGATGTTCTTCCCACTGACCGCACTCGGACATTAACACCAAAAATTGTGTGTACCTCATCCGTTGCCTCGCATGCGATCTCAATATTGTGAGGGAAACGGGAAACACCATACGTGTCCGTTTCCACCAAGACAATACACAAACATCAAACGCAAAAAGGACACTCACCTTCCTTTGGTTGCGCATTTTTGTGGAGCACGGATGGCTGGCCCTTCCGCGTCGGTGCTCGAAGCCCAACCCTTTCTGGTCTGCTGCTCAACGGCGCAGAGCTGAGAGGCTTTGATTGACAGGCTGGGACCTGGCAACCCCCTTGTTTGAACGTTGGGGTGGGTAGGGGACCACCGGGGGGGACGTTGATGATGCGCCCGTGTCGTTAATTGTGACTGTCCTAACCTGCCAGTGGCCTCCTACAGTCTCCTCGGCTCTCCTTCCCTCCCTACCACCATTGCCTGCTCTCCTTCTGAGTCCCACTGGGACCTCTGCTACATGGAATGCACCGCCGCATGGTCTTCACTTCCAACGCAGGTTATATTGCTGTTTATGTGCTATGACCCCATGTGCTGCTTGTGCTTCTACCTTGTACATACTATCTGGTATTTATTTATTTTAACATTATGAAGGTGAGATACTTCCCTCCCTTACACCATCACCAATTCTTTCTCTGAACCCCACTGGGACCTCAGCTACATGGATTGCACTACCACATGGTCTTCACTGTTCCAATGCAAGTTATATTGCTGTTTATGTGCTATGAATCATATGCTGCTTGTGCTTCTACCTTGTACATAACTTACTGCTCTCTCTCTGAGTCCCCACTGGGACCTTCGGCTACATGGACTGGGACTAATCTACTAAAGCCACCAACGAATCTCGAGAGGAGCTCAAGGAAGATGTTTTAGACTAAACCTACTAAGGCCCACCACGATTCTCGAGAGGAGCTCAAGGAAGAGTGTTTTTAGGACTAAACCTACTAAAGCCACCAAACGAATCTCGAGAGGGGCCCTGAAGGAAGGTGTTTTGGACTAAACTACCAATTTTTCCCGATTGGAGCCCAGGTTTTAACGTTGACGCAACTCTCGTGCCTAAGTACACCGCATGACCCCGAGAGTTGCCTTTATTTTAATCACGCTTAAGACTAAGCCTATTACAAGTACCAACGTTTTCCCAAGAGAAGCTCGGGGTTTGGATTTCTAAAACTAAACTAGAAAGAAAAAAAGAGTCTGAACCGAGCGCTACGGTGTCAGAGTCCTTAAGATAAAAATCTATTGCTATGAAGGCCGCAGTTTTTTGGAAGCAGAAGAGCAGGGCAGAGCAGAGCACACGACACCACTTCAACAGCAGAACACCCAAAAAAGACAGACTGAGCTCTCTCTGAAGATCTCCCTGCTTTACTCTTCTGATAACAAAAGATCCTTTAATAAACGTTCCCGAGTTTCCCTTATTTTGCCCGAGGGGCAACACAAGAAGCTTGAAGTCATGCACATGTTATCACGTGCCGAGTGTTCATACATCATGGAGTCTAAAGGGACACATGTTCTTTGTATTCCTCCAATGTTTCTCCTCAAGGAGATATGTTTAAGCATTCAATTTACTTCATAAAAAGGGTATATAATGTAACTAGTTGGCTCTATGATAAGACATTTTAAGGCACACAATTTTAACGCATAAGAATATCTAAAGTAGGCACTCTACTTTCTCATAAAATATAAGGCACACAAGAATTTATAAAGTAAGCAATTTACTTTATCACAAGAAATGATAAAGCAAACAATTCACTTTATCATAAGATATATGAGGTACCCAAGAAATTATAAAGCAAACAATTCACTTTATCATAAGATATATGAGGCACACCTATATATATGGTGACCTTGTTGACAGCATGGTGTCACAGCATGATTCTGGAACGGCTAGGTGCATCAACATAGTGAGTCCTAACGGGACACACGTCACTCTCTATCGATAATTTTAATTTGTTGGATCGAAGAGACACTTTACCTGCTGCTCAGCTTTCAGACGGGGCAAGAACAGATCAAACGACTCTATCCTATATATGGCAAGACAACTTACCCTTTTAATGAGCTCTGGTCGTATGATCCGCTCACGTCCCGTCCTCCGGCCCAGCAGCTGGCGAGTCTCTACTCGATTCTGTTCATGACGCCAATTTGTGGTGGAATACCGAGATATAAACACTTCGACTAACTTAAGAGAGGAAAAGAAATCGAGGGGTCCGGAGCAAGTATGACAAAAATACTTTATCGTTAAAAAAGACAACAACAAGGCTGATTGGTTTGCAAAGCACTGGTGGTCAACAGATCTCGGCTTCCTCTTTATTCACACACACAAAGCAGTTTCTTGTTTGAGGTGTCCGCCCACAATCAATAATAAATTCTTCTAACTAAATGTTCAACAAGATAATCTAGAACACCAGGCAGAGGTCAGCACGCATTGTACGTAGCTTCCTGCTCCTGTGGGGAGCTCCAACTTAGCTCTGATCCCAGACTCCCTGGCACCGTGTCAAGCCCTGGACCAGAATCCAGAGGCGCTTTAAATGTTTTCTACCTTTAGATATATAGGCCTAATAATAATCATGGTTTACCATAGAATATAATCATTAATTTCTACCACAACAGCAGCCCACTAATCCTCCAATTACCCCCCCTTATCCAATCCATACTGTTCAGCCTAACTCCCTGGCCTACACCAGTTAGGCATATCCCACCCCAGCACCCCAAGTACCCGTGCCAAGCTTTCAACCACCCAAAGTAATGAACATTACGAGTAATCCCCATGCTGCTGGGCAGACCCTCCAACGGCCAGATTATGGACCTAACCCCCAAATGCATATGTCACAATCTACAGTTCATATTACACTGGATGTAATTTATGCGGCTTTTGACCACACAGCTCCTACCCATGCCCCTGCCCCAGCCTATCTACCGACATCTGCATCATACCCTCAAGCCGGCATGTATCCCAATGTCTTCCCCCAGCCCACACCCTTTCATCCATCATCCATCCCACATATGCACCCCAGTCTTTCTGAGCCACTACAAAGACCACCTAGCAGAGCTCTCACCAACCCGGGCCTTCCACCGGCTGCCTATGGTGGTTTCATGCAAACTCAGGTGAAAAATGTCCAATTCTTCACTGGTAATGCAGACAGCAATATTCTGGTAGAGGACTGGGTCCGTGACATGCAGTATCTCCTGGAGGCAGTTGAGCTCCCCATGCACCTTCGCTTCTCTACTGTTGTGCAACACCTGAGTGGTGAGGCCAGGAAGTTGGTTCTGAATCTACATCCCAACAACCAAACCCCTGAGAAAGCATTTATGGAAATGAAGGCTGAGTATGGGGACTCACACAGCTCCATAGATCCACTAGCTGACTTCTACGAGCGTAGCCAGAGGACAGGAGAGTCACCCTGCTCTTATGCTATTGTACTGGAGGCAAAGCTGCGGGCTGTGGAAGAATGTCAAATAGGGGGGAGACCTTTCCCAGACCGCGATAGTAAACTCCCCCGACAGTTTTTAAGAGGGCTTAATGATGAGGAGGTCTATGTAAGGATCGCACCGATGAAGCCCAGGCTTTGGAGTTTCCGAGAGCTACAAGATGAGCTCAGGAACCTAGCAAAAGAGACTAAAAAGTTCCAGTCGCAACATAAGGCAGAGAAAACATATGCACAGGTGCATGTTACACCAGAGGTGTAACATGCACCTGTGTGGTCAGAGTTGACAGAGATGGTCAGAGTTGACAGAGATGGTCAAGAGATTGGCTGCTAACCAAGAGGAGCAGATGGCCAAGCTGTCTCGCCTGGAATCAAAAATTGAAGCCCCACCCACTGTTCCCCAATTAAGAGTCCAGGCACCTGCTGGCACTGCAAACCAGAACTCAAGTTTTGCATGCTACAGGTGTGGGAAGCAAGGTCATACAGCCCGTGTCTGCAGAGCGGTGCTCCCTGATCCAAATCTATCCTGGACTCGCCAACAACAGCCTGTGACACTTGCAGTGGAGAACACACCAAATTCAGCTCAGCATTTAAATGCCTAGAGCCTGTGGTCGCAGGGGAAACCATGGGCGAGCAGCAAGACCCCCACAGCAGAGTAAGGAAACTGTCGGTGATGACACCCCATTGGTGGGTCCTAGGAACGAGGGGGAGGTAGAGGTCAATGGGATGAAGTGCAAAGCTCTCATTGACTCTGGCTTTCAGATAACCAGTATTATTCATGGATATTGGTGCAACCACCCAATCCTTAAGAACCAAAAGCTGCAGCCTTGTAAAATACCCATAGAGGGTGCAGCAGGTCAGAGTGTGCCCTACTATGGTGTCCTGCACATTAATTTGAAAAAAAAAGCACTGGGGAAAGAGTTCAAGACTGTGCCTGCCTTTGTTGTCCCTGATTCTGAGTACCGCTCCTCTGTTCCTTTGCTCATGGGAACAAATATCATCCGTGCCTCCAGGAGGCACCTCAGAGCAGCCTACGGCCAGCAGTTTCTTCATAGGGCTAAGGAAAACCAAGCAGAGTGGTACACCGCTATACTGGAGATTGACAGCACTGACTATGGTGCAGCGGATGACATGGTGGGCCCTGCTGTGTATACTGGCCGTAAGATACGGATTCCTGCAGGGAAAGAAAGAGACTTAAGGTGTGAGATAAAAGCTAGTCCACGGCGAAAGACGTATACTGCCCTGATTGAAGGCAACTCCTCCCTACAGCTTCCCCAGAATCTCCTGGTTGCTAAAGTCTATGCTGATGTAAAGAGAGGCTGTGCCCCCGTCAGGCTGATGAACCTGTCCCAGCATGCTTTTGTGATAAGGCCACACACACATCTGGCCAATGCATTCCTGGGGGACCATGTTGTGGAATTTTCAGACGACAAGCAGAGTAGCTGTCACAGCAATCGTAGTAAGGAGGCATGCCTGAGTCTGGACCAAGTAGTTGCAAATTGTAAGGTGGACGTAAGTGAAGCAGCGGTCGAAAGTGAACACCAGCGCTCCCTCCTTAACCAGCTAGTGGAGAGGAATGTAGGTGTTTTCTCCCAGCATCCCCTGGACTATGGCCACACAAAAACAGTGCAACATGACATACCCCTGGTTGACCCTAAGCCTTTTTGACTGCCGTACCGCAAGATTCCGCCTGCACAGTGGCAAGATGTGAGGAAACTGTTGACGGAGATGGAGGTAACAGGAGTCATCAGGCCTAGTAAGAGTCCACGTGCCTCCCCAGTAGTGACTGTCACTAAGAAAGATGGGTCACTAAGGTTGTGCGTAGACTACAGGAAGCTAAACTCCTACAGCACGAGATATGCATTCCCCTTGCCCAGAATAGAGGAGGCTCTGGAAGCTCTGGGCCAAGCAAAGTACCTCTCCACACTTGACCTCACATCTGGTTACTGGCAGGTGGAGGTGGCAGAGCATGACAAGCACAAGACAGCATTCAGCACTCCCATGGGGCTGTTTGAGGCCAACAGAAAGCCCTTTGGGCTGCAGAATGCTCCGTCCACCTTCCAGAGACTCATGACCTGCTGCTTTGGGGATTTGAACTTCACCCACCTTCTGATCTATCTCGACGACCTCATAATTTTCTCCAAAACTTTTGAAGAACACCTGGAGAGATTGCAGCTAGTTTTCGCCAGGCTTCAGGAACATGGCTTGAAGTTGAAGCCCTCCAAGTGCCATCTTGTGAGGAAAGAGGTGCAAACCCAGAGAAGATCAGCAGGGTAAAGGACTGGGAGAGGCCCACTAATCGGAAGGAAGTACTGCAGTTCTTGGGGTTCGCTGGATATTACAGGCGGTACGTTGAAGGCTACTCAAGTATAGCTGCTCCTTTATACCGCCTCACATCTGGTGATCCCAGAAAGAAAATAAGGGGAAAGAAGAGATTGGGTCCTGAACCCCCCTTTTTGTGGACTACAGAGTGTGAAAAAGCCTTTCAGTCCCTAAGACAAAAGTTGACAACTGCTCCAGTGCTGGCCTATCCAGGTTACAGCCAGCCTTTTGTGCTTCAGACTGATGCATCGGGAGAGGGGCTTGGTGCGGTCTTGGCTCAATTCCAGGGTGGAACCGAGACGGTCGTAGCTAGAGATGTCCCGATCTCATTTTTTAGCTCCCGATCCGATTCCGATGTTTTCATATTGCTCCCAATCCAATCCCGATATTTCCCGATACTGGTTTTCCGATACCGATTTCCGATATCACTTTTTGTGTTGGCAAACAACATTTAATTTCCTGTACGTTAAGAAATAGACAGGCATCCAAGCTGTGCTCAATAGCTTTTATTCTCTCACGTTAACATAACATAACATAAGCATTACTTGTAACCATAAAATAAACATAACATAAAGTAAAGTTTTGGTTACTTAACTTATTTGAGGCAACAAGTTTCAACCCTTTTTTCAAGTAAGCTTATTATTTGTTACAATGTGGGTGTGTAATAATAGTGTAATAGAGCTCCTTATTACCTCCATTTTAATCTACTGCACTGACATCTTCAGTGTAGTGCAGGTTTTTTTTTAATGAAAACCAACATCTGCACTATCTCGGCTGACAACCGGTTCCTTTTCTCATCAAAGACATTCGACACTGCACTAAACAGTCTCTCACTGTCCACCGATGTACAAGGTGCACAAAGAAACTTTGTGGCTGTATCAGCCAGTGCGGGTCGCTGTGTAGCATGTGCCCGCCAGTAGTGTAGAGGATTCTCTGAGCTTGGGATGGTTTGTTCAGCCAGCATTGAGAAGAGCCGTGTAATAATCCATAATAACGAAGGTTTAGAAGTTAAATATTTGAAAGTTGTAGAATAAATTTATATAATTGATATTGGAGTTAATTTGCTAGAAATGTACTTACAATGTTTAGTCAGTTAATCATTTACATATTTATGTCACACAATTAA